>NW_017259361.1:692110-696399 GCF_001594045.1 Atta colombica
TATATATATATAATATTTTTTCGAAGAATTTTATGTAAATTTCTCTCATTTATTAATAAAATTACAATAAAATATATAATAAGTTTGATTAATTTTAACAAAATGCGTGGTAAAAATTTTTTAAATATTATATTGTATCACAACTACCATATTTTCAGAGTAAATTTTAAGAGACAATTCTGTCCATGCAATGTTAATAAATAATTTGACGCTTTTAATATATATATTTTGTTATATATTTGCTATATATTTGCTATATATTTTTTGTTGTCATGATAACCTTATAATCTTATTTGTTAAAAGAATTAAATTATTTATTTTTTACTATTGAAAATATGTGAATTAATTTGCTACGTTTGTATTAAGTTAAATTATATTTATTCTACAATAATCATAGTAAACATTGTAAATGATAAGAAACCAAGTAGTTGTAGTTGTAAGAATCAATCAATTAAATCGAATATGAGGAGAATATTTGACTATGATTGATTTTTACAACTGCAATCACTTACAACTGCGTTTACAGATATTATAGAACAAACATTAAGCAATTGACTTCATGTAACTTTTTCCCCTAGATGGAAACGCGAAAATGCAGAACATGTGTATAAAATATGTGTATATACATATATATATGTATAAAAGTATAAAAATTTTCATTTTTCATGTTTCCATTGTAGAGAAAAAGTTATCAGATTGATATCCATATACAGGGATATAAAACTTTCAAAACTTGATTTTCAACTCTGTCAACTTCGAGTATTCTTTATCCTTGTTAAACATTCGGACAACAAGGATAAAATAATAGTCGGATTGATAAAGTTGAGTTTTAAAGTGAGTCTCAGAGCTGCTTTCCAATTGCTTAAGGGGTTGCTTAATTCAATCGCATTAATTATATCCAATTATATCCATTTAATTAATCCAATTAATTATCCAATTGGATTTCTTTTACAAAAAGGCACGTAAAATGTGATTGGATAATTTTTTTATGCATACGTTTATGCGGTTATGCAAGCTTGTGTGAATATAACACATCTTAATAAAAAGGAGTGCACAAAGTATAGCGTTGTATATTCTTGTGATTCAATTAAAATAGAATGTGTACATTGTGTACGATTTCGGTTTCAATTTCGGTTCGTTTTGAATATAATTATATTAAATGTACACAGCTTACACAGTTGACTACTAGCCTTCGGGCTGAGTGTACGTTGTGTCGACGATTACGGCAATTGGAACGCAACTTGCTGTATGCACAAAAGTGTCTAGTGATTTTACAATTGGAAAGACCCCAAATTTAGTATGGCTCAGTAAAATACATTACTTATATTCTCTGTTGTCCATTTTGAGCGCGTCCCACTTAACGTTCGTAATGCGATCATTTCATCCTTATCGTTTTCAAATATTAAACAAGGATGAAATGATGCTCACAAGCGTTGCGAACGTTAAATGGAACCCTTTATAACTAATAACCTTTTGAACCAATAACAAAAACATTATAACTAGATAAGAGTTTAAATTGTTTATTTTATAATAATATTCTGATTTATTTAGTTTTTAAAAATTACAAGATTTTAGACGTTAAATATCATTGCGTACTTAGCAATTTTTTATGCATGAATATAAATATACAATAACATAAACGTGTATAAATATTTATAAACATCCTTCTTTCGTTTAAAATTTTCTTTTAGTATTTTAAAAATAATAATAATAATGCGAAAACACATCAAAAATAATTAAAGAGATAATTTTTGCCTGTTTGTTTTAGAACAAATAAAGTTTGGAAAAATACAAAAGAATTGCTCATATATAATTGTATATTAAATTATACACTGTTATGTATGTGAGCAATTTTTTTTATATTCTTCAAATCTCCAAAGTTTATTTTTTCTGAAACAAACAATGTGAATTATCCTTTTAATTATTTTTAAGATTTCTCATATTATTATTGTTTTTAGTATACTAAAAAGTGATTTTACAAAAAAACATGTAATACAAAAAAACATGTATGGACATGGATATTTCATATATAATTATATATATTTATGAATATTTACACATGTCCATACAAATTTATATATATATTTATCTATATATTTATATATATATTTATCTATGAAAAAGTTTTGACCGGGACAACTATTATTAGAAACTAAAACTAATATTGTTATTATTAAATTGATTAGAATAATGTAATTTATTATATCTCAAAAACACAAACACAATTTTGATTTCAACTTGCACTGATCTTTCACCGTCTCTAAAGACGGTGGAGAAAAAGTTGAACTCAATACACCTATTTTGCACCAGTTTTGTCAATGGAATATTAAAATTGAAATATGTGAACCAGTGAAACAATATAATTGCACTGAATGTGCGGCAGTATTGCACTACCTTTTCGAACTGGAAAACTTGTTTTCTATTTCCACGGGAAAAATAAGTATACTTAAGTATTCCTAATCGCGCACATTCGAAGAAGGTCACATACTATCAACATATAATTATCTCTAATAATTCACGAATTAATGACGCACAATTCCCATACCTTTATCTCCAATCTATTAAGAAAATTGTCTCGCACCTTATCGCACATTTTCTAGCTTACCGTAATTTCTTGCGATTCCGATGGTGGATGTTTAACACGAGGAGGGAAAGACAGAACTGAAAATGGCGGATTCGCCGACTTGCTCGCGGACTTGGTCGCGTGGCCGGAGTTGGAAAGGGGCGCGTGTCTCGTGTTTATGTTTCGCGCGCGTCCTCGCACGTATAAACAGGAGAATCCGCCGCTCGTTAAAATATAAGTAAACGAAAGAAACACATAAAACACAAAACGCCGGCTGACTGTAGTGTACACGTTCCATCGGCGCGCTGGTTCACTTATATATTGGACGAACGGATGGGGGTAAGGGAGGCATTCCGTGCTCCTCTGACCACTCGTGGCCATCTCGGATCTCCTCTTATCGATATAAGCGAGGATTACGCGTCCGCGAAGAGAAACGTCGCCGCTGCCGCCTCCACCGCCTCCACCGTCATCGGAGAGTGGGAACAACACTCGGTTCGACAGCGAATGTGGTCAGGAATTCGATAATGCGAGCGAGACGGGAAGAATCTGTACAAATTTACAGATGGACGATGATGAAATTCAATTACTGTTTACTAAAACATAATTTCCATGATTATTGCAATCATATTCGATAAATTGATCGCTAGCAAATCCCAATAAATTTGATAAATTCGCGACAAAAAATTATAATTCTTTTTTTTTTAATTAAAAGAATTATTTAAAATTCTCTATTTAAAATATAAGGTAAAGTATAATAGGGCGATGAGAAACAAAATAAAGATTTTTATATTATATTTTAAATTTTGATATGTACTTCTACTTCAATTGATATTTATATTTCCATCAATTATTATACAAGAGTGATATGAATTGTTATCTCCTTTTATTCGAATTCTTTTCTTAACATAAGTTTGATAAATTAAAAAGTAAAATAATTACGGACTCTCAAACCATTAAAACAAAGACCAAATTCCAGGCTAACGATAGCGCGTTAACAAAACGCAAATTTTAATGTCAATAAAAATATTAAACATTATAAAAAGGACCTTAAGACAGTTATATTCTATACTTGAACATTTCGACTTGGAATTGTTTTCAGCAATACAAAGAAATTATTATCGTAAATATACACTAAACATCCATCAAAATAATATGATTCTCTCAGAATGCTAATTTTGAAGTAAAATTTTAATGGACATCTTTAATCTTTCGATGTCTACTATATCTATCTATACATAGACTCAGTTACAAACATTCATAAGAATTATATTTGGTTATTATATTTGATTTTTTAGAAAATTTGATGAAGTCCAGTTTTACATGAGTTCTAAAGTTCATTGACTTCACTTTATAATTGTCATTCTAAGAGAGTGATGTTACCTTGACGTGTATTTACGATAAAAATTTTCGTTTTTTTATTGTTGAAGAAGATTCCAAATCGAGTCAAAATGTTCAAATAATGGAATCAGGAGATATGATAATATCTCGGCGCCAAGACATAAAGCTAACTTAAGATTCTTTTTATAATGTTTTAACATTTATTGTAGCATATTACAGTTTGCGCTTTATTATCCACGCTATCATTAACCTGGAATTTGTTTCAGTGATTTAACATTATATTCCGATAAAAAATTGTTCAATGCATGAATATATATAAATATATAAATAACATATAAATATATAATATATATATAATATATATATGTGTATGAAATATGTCCATACA
>NW_017259361.1:696499-696870 GCF_001594045.1 Atta colombica
TCCGTTTTATAATAGCCATAAGCATAGTTATAAGTGGTTATAGTTGTAAGAATTGACCAATCATAGTCGAATATTCTCCTCCTATTCGACTTAAATGATCGATTCTTACAAATACAATCACTTACAACTATGCTTACGATTATTATAGAATAGGCATCAGGCAAACTTGAAAATCGTGTTTGGAACATGTAAAAAAAATTGTTCATACAATATAATTATGTATAATTTTGTATATAATTATGTAT
Source organism: Atta colombica (assembly GCF_001594045.1). Classification (NCBI taxonomy): domain Eukaryota; kingdom Metazoa; phylum Arthropoda; class Insecta; order Hymenoptera; family Formicidae; genus Atta; species Atta colombica. The sequence continues at coordinate 696,745 of NW_017259361.1, forward strand.
GAGCAAATTTTTTTACATTTCTTCAAACTTAATTTTTTCTAAAAGAAATAATGCGAAAATTTTCCTTGTGATTATTTTTTATGTTTTCTCATTATTATTATTATTGTTTTTATTATACTAAACAAT
>NW_017259361.1:697009-704419 GCF_001594045.1 Atta colombica
GAAATATATATACATATATATATATATATATATATATATATGTGTGTGTGTGTATGTGTGTATGCATAATATATCAACATGAGTTTTATTTATTAAAGAAGATATATTATGAAAATTTGTGTGATCAGTTGGATCTTATATTATGAGCATAAAAGTAACAATTAAATTTATTTATTGGGAAATAGGTAAATTTTATTATAATTAGTGGAGTAATTTATCTTTTATTTGTTAAGTGACTACGCAATTTTAGTGCTTTTTGAAAGTAAAGATCAATTTGACTCGATAAATTCTATTCAGTGATTCTATATATTTTACGAATTCCATTAATAAAATTTTATCTATCGGGCATGGGCAATGGCTATTTCCTACATACTTTCTTTGTATTTATTTTTCTCTACCGAAAATAACGGATTGGCGGCCCTAGTGCAGTTTATATAATTCGCAGTTTTAAATAATTCAACTAGGTCATTAAACTTCAATCATTTTTGATGCACACCTCTTTAAATCTCATGAAATCTCGATATGTCAATCACCTCCTGATTTATTCATCGTAGAAAGGTTAAAAAAGAAAGGCGTTTTATCGCCTGAAGTCAAATGTCGTGATGCAAGATCTGGAATTTATAAGAAGCCGAACTTCGAAGTCAATATGCAGTCTTAAAAAAAGAGAGATACGGTTGAACATCGTCTCTAGTATTAAATCGCACAATTTTATTCTATTTTGAAATTTCGAAAGTCTAACTTGTATAGAGCGAAGTGTTTAAGGGTTGCGAAATGCTACTTTCGGCCTGAGTGCCAAAAATAATCTATGAAGTTTCGAATGAAAAGAAAAAGAGAGCGGGAAGAGTCTCTTAATTGTTTTTGATACATTTGATGTCGTTTTTGCGGAAACGAGATTGTAGCCTTGCATTCGTTCGTTCCATCGATTACTGTTTTAATTATAGATTTGAAACGAGTGCATGTAGTCATCAAAGATATACACAGAACGCAGCTGTTTGTATGTACATATATACATTCAGTAACTCGACTAAGGATTCTTTTATCTCATTCATTTACGTTAAACATGCACATGTTTAGGTCAAGGCTAATATTGAATATGATAATCGATAGAAATTAAGATTCTGGTGCATATCATCGATAGTTGCGCAAGTATAATACGTTTTAAAGTATAATAAAATATAACATTTTTATCCGGGTAATTAAAATTTTTTAAAATTCTTATTAACAGTAAATTTTTACAATTTCTAGTTTGAAATTATAAAAATTTACACAATATATTATTAGCCACAATATCTGCCTTAACCAAATATGACCCTCTTCATTTATTTGTGATGAACATTTTGTGATTCATTTTTACTTAATAATAATAATAATATGTAAAATAAATTAAAGAAATTAATTTAAAAAAATGAATAATTTGATTAAATCGATAGCTTTGCTAAAAATTCGAGAAAATTTAAGATTTAGAAAATAATATTTTTTTCCAGACATACATATCTAAACATACATATCTAAAAAAATATCATACAAACATATCATATAGACATTTTTTGGGATATCCATAAAGGATATCTAAAAGATATTATAAAGAAATCTTCTAGAAAATATATGTTATCTGAGCTAATAGTTTATACATTTCTGTTACATTATATCACAACCGTAATGAACTTTAATTTTATGAGTTTGAATAAAGTATTAATACTAATAATGAAAAACACATAAAGTACTATTTATGTTTACTATATTTTTATTGTTACAACTAAAGTACGACTAAGACTAAAGTAGATAAGGTAGGTAGGATTAAGACAAAAGCTACAGAAACACATGAAGGGTGCAATCCACTTGGCGTTACAAATGCTTCGAAGCTTTTAATTGATTAATTGAAAGGAAGAATTTTATTAATTAACCAACCAAAAAATGCTTCGAAGTAGCATTTGTAGCATCAAGTGGATCATAGTCAGCCAAAGTCTTTAAATGCTGTTCGGTTGTCGAAGTTTCTCGTCAAGTCGTCGAATTTCTACCGGCATCGTTTCGTGAAGAAATTCGCCCCCGGCTGCTGTAAATGTAGTCCCCTCTACGTAATATGATTGCTTGTCAGGACGTTGACCAGTATTCGACTTTCTCGACACTGTAGTCGAAAAATGTAACGTGAACGAACTTTCGTGAGGCCCACATCGGAGAATCAGCCTCGCCCAAGATCGGTGCCTGTAAACAAATAATTGCTAGAGATAGCTATGATTTAATCACAGTACACGTGACACAATGTTATGTTATGTTTGCCGAACATTTTAATAATTGTAATCCACTGTAACCGCAATTATGGACATTTCATGATAATCGCTTTATCTTCACCTGAATGAGATATTAAAAAGGCATATCAACTTTGATTAATGATAAGAGGACATTATCTGTCCGTCACCTTCACTTATTGTGATCGATTCAAGGACATTTCGCGATATTATTTCGCTTTTTGTGAATTTTAAATCTTATTGCGATAATAAAAGTAATAAAGGTTTTGTAAACAAGTTTAAGTTCATTTACCCTGAATGTGCTCGAGAAGAAGAAAAAATTATTTTGCAGATAAGAATAAATAATGACATTATGTAAGCAATTTAAAATTATTGACGTCAGTTTATAATTCACTGATTCTAGATCACACATGTTCTATTCTTCACGCATTTTTAATAGTTAAAATAATTGATAGATGAATAAAAAAATATCTATTAGTAATGTAATTAGTTTTTAATTAATAAATAATATAATTAGTTTTTTTTGGATAAAAAAAATAAGCTTTTGCATATCGTTTATTTAGCAAAAAATTCCCATATTTGTTAACAATCGTCATAAGTGAAAAATGACATGTTGAAGTTTCTTGCATTGCTATTTGTATAGAGAGGAGAGAGAGAGAGAGAGAGAGAGAGAGAGAGAGAGAGAGAGAGAGAGAGAGAGAGAGAGAGAGAGAAATTTTGATAAAACAAAATAATAAGATTGCTTTAAAAGCCTTGTCAAAATGGGTCATTCTTTATTCTTTTAATCTCTTCAAATAGTAAATAGGCGTATTTTCATTTCACATAATTTTTACGATTATTTACTAATTGTCGAGGGGGAGGAAAGAGGTAAAGATAGCTTCGGGTCATTTTTACAAGTGTTTCAATCATTATTTTATCAAAATTTTATTTACAAATAACACGTAAGAAACTTCAATGTGTCATTTCTCGCTTATGAAATCACGATCCAATATGGTTGCGGCGATTAGTGTCGAGCCAGTTAATTAAAAATATTTTTTAACATAGAATTAATGCTGAAATCTGTAAGAATATTTGTATTTGCTCCCGAAATATTACGATAGTATTATATTAATTATTTGAGTATTAACTTGAAAGGAACATAGCAAGATGTGGGATTTTGAAATAAAATACCTTGATATTAATTTTATGAATATATTTTTACATATATATATATAAATTAAAAAACGCATGATATAATTTTCTCTTTTATCATTTCACGCATTAATATGCGATTTTTTTCTAACGATTATTAAATTTTCAATTGATATAATAATAACATATAGCTTAATTTATTTATAAATATATAAGCTATGTATTCTAAAAAGCGTATATTATATATATTATGTATATAAGATTGTATCAAAGAATTTTTACTATCGATCGCTATTAACAATTCTGGCAGAATATTTACAGATTTCCAATTGTTGACATCATTATCCATTCGCATTGCATTATTGTACATTTGTGAAGGAATGTTTTCAGTAGTATATAAGCTGCAACGTGTTACAAAAATTGAGATAAAATACTGACACCAGTGATAAAATTAGGTAATAAATCTGTACTGTTCCATAAAATAAAGAAAACCTATAAAATATAAGTGCTATCCCATATAAAAATTACTCTCTACCCTACAAAATAAAAATAAATTATTGCGCCAACAATATTTGACTTGCTAAAAAGAAATTGTCACAATCATTGTTATTACCAGTCTATCTTAGGAAAGAATTCTGCAACGTCCTGAAAGACCTCTTCCGGTGTTTTCATAGAATTAACTTTATAAACTAAACCTTGCTGCTCATACATTTCTATGATCGGTAAAGTATTTTTTAGGTAAGTTTGATGACGTAGAACCAAAGATTGCTCATTGTCGTCGCTGCGCCCGCTTCCACTGGCACCACGTTTCAGGCAACGCTGAGTACAAACTTCTTGACTGCACTCGCAGAATATTACGCCCTTGAGAATAACTTTGTCAGCCATCATCTGTCATCAACATATGCCATTCATGAAATAACTGTAATATGCAAAGTCCAGTGCCTACAATCGATTAATTATTAGAGAACCAGGTACAATCTTAAAGTAAATGGTAATACATACAACCATATGTGCGTATGCATACATATGTGTAATATATATATTATTTTTTAAATTTAACTATCAACTAAATAAAAAAGGATCATATAATATGATTGAGACTAGAGCTTTGGTACTGGATAATATTTATTACTTAAATTTTAAATATATTTTCCAATTATTTAACTGTGTTTCAATTATTATAATATTATTAGACTTAACAGGCAAACATAAACTAAAGCTGAAATAATCACAATTACATTGATTGTCAATTTAATAATATCCAATGCTAATAAGCATCTTAGAACACTCCGACACTTATTATGAAAATTAATGATTATATTAATTATCAAAACTCTATATGATTATTAAAGGTTTTAAATGATAAAACTACTAAATTAAGATGATGAATGAAGATGACGAAGAAATAATTTAATGAAAAATTAAACTATTCCAAACACAAGCTTCACATATCAAATATTTATACATTCTTTTATGAAAATAAAATATTGTTCTGTATATCAATTTTTCAATTATATGAAAAGCACAATCTACTACTAAGAGACAAATCCCAATAATAATTGATTGGCAATCATAGATTTAAATGATATTTAGAACACACTGATATTCACTGATTTCACTGATATGCATATCTATGAGTGTGTTCCATTTCGTGTATGACACGTATAACGCATCACTTTATCCTTCTTCAATATTCGTAACAACAAGGATAAAAAAATTATGCGCATTATACGTGAAATAAGGCGATACCTTATTCCAACCGTCAAGATTATCCTGATTCCTGGGAAAGCCGTCGATGAGAAACCGGTGATGTGGATTTTTAGATGTCTGCATGGCGCGATCGATGAGGCTACAGGTGATCTCCACCGGGACGATCGTACCGTTTCTGATATGTGTTTCGATGAGCTCGCCATACTCCGAGCAGGGTTTGGCACGTTCCTCGCGCAGCAGATCACCAGCCGATAGATGAACATAACCGTAATTCTCGACAATGTAGCGGCAGAGCGTGCCCTTGCCGGCACCCGGACCTCCTAGGATGAACACCACTTCCGGCTTTTGCATCGTGACAGCGGACATTGTGCGAATACAACGTCGCACATCGGCCACGAGAGTTCGTAACATGTATAGAAAATCACTATATATGTATATACCAACGCACACACCGATTAATCCATTGCTAATATTCATACACTGCATGTAATGTACGCGGCGGTTATACTGGCGCCATTTTTAAAAGGCAAGAACAGGTGCATCTAGAACAATCCAGAAGAACAATCCAGAAGAACAACCGCTCAGTGAACTCTTGTACATGTTTGGTCTATATTTTTAGCTCCAATGGAAATGCCAATTAAATGCAAGAGCTCACTGAGCGCTCAGTGAACATCGTGTTTTGGTTTGTTCTGGACTTAATGTCAGAAATCGGATACATCGGAATGCACGGTTTCTGATAGGTTGAATCGTTTATTCCCTAGTACGGATCTAGTTGTTTTAAGCTGTAAGGAATTAACCAATTGTAGTCGAATGCGAGGAGAATAATTGATTGTAATTCATCCATTTCTTCTGGCTTAAGGATTAAAAATCTATTGTAGATTTGGGCTTATTTCTAATTTCTTATTTTTTCTACGCAGGGTCTAACGAATGACTAGGCGAATCAATCAAAAGTTCTGATGGCTAGTCTCTGTTAAAACATCACAGACTTCTCTGGATTTGACATACATATTCTATGATTGTACTGTGACGAAAAGAGGAGATGAAAGAGATATATTTTTGTTAACCTCGTATAAATATTTTATTATTGTGAAAAGGAAAATAATGCAAACATGTCTATGGTATTTGTAATTTTATGTTGCATAATTGTAAATGTTATATTTCAATTATATAATACTAAATCTATTTACATCTTAATTCTTAACGTCCATATTTATATTACTCTCCACAATTCGTTATTGATATTTAATATAATTTTATGTTTTTAAAATTTTATTTAGTTAAACATCAAATTTAATAGAAATAAGGAATGCACGGGATACCATATGATTAAGATGTTACTAGTGTTAATGTATATTAATTTTATCTTCTTAATATATAATTTATTTTATAGCGACCTGATGATCACCGAAGGAAATGGAATCGAGAAGAGTATGAAAGGATTGCACTTCAAAGACTTCAAGATGAGATTGCAGAGGAAGAATTAGGAATTCCCAAGCAGCCAGCAGTTAAAAGAGAATTGCTGAAGCAAAGAGATTACAAGGTTGATCTTGAATCTAAACTAGGAAAAAGTGTTGTTATCAATAAAAATACGCCATCATCACAAACTGGAGGGTAAATTTCAACTCCTAAACTATCTTTCAAAAAGTATTAAATATATAATAATTTTATTACATATACTGCAGCTCATTAATTTCAATATACTTCTAGATTCGTTAATTTCTTTAAAGAATGAATATGATGTTTGTACAGAAATGATCCATCTATTATAAGCTTTTATCACTTGCATGCATTGTATTTAGATATTATTTATTTAAAAATATTTGAAAACTATAATTTTCGAAAAGAATTTAATAGCCAAATAGTATCTGATTTCTTGAAATAAATAAAATATACACAAGGTACTTATGGTAATATCAGATATATGTCTACTTCTGTTTTGAAACTGATTCGTCAATATGTATATTTGCATGAGACAAAAGTTTTATAACTTCAAGGGAGACAAAAAGATATTATTGGCTTGACCTTGGTGGTTTCAAGATTAAGGCAAGAAGAATTTTTTAAATAAAATTCTACTTTTTATTACTTATAGCTTATCTCAAGAGTTAATTTTTTAAAACAATAAAATTCCTTTTTATTAACTTTTTGAATTATAATTATATTTAAAAGTTTAGCATTACCCAAGATATCTGATCAACAGCTAAAACCTCTTGAATGTTGTTCAGAATCATAATCATGACCTTGATAACATTTATTAAATTCAAGGCCATATAAAATTGTTCCTCTTATTTTTATTTTCGCTGAAATATGAATAAATATATATATA
>NW_017259361.1:704519-736869 GCF_001594045.1 Atta colombica
TTTAATTTTGTGCACAAAATTTGTAATTGATCGTAATTATAACATCATTCTCATATTGTTATCCACAGATACTACTGCAATGTTTGCGACTGTGTTGTCAAAGATTCAATCAATTTTTTGGACCATATCAATGGGACAAAACGTAAATTTAAATAATTCATAAATTATAATAGAATTAAAATATTTTCTCATTTTAATTATAATTTTGAATTTTTAAGATCAACGTAATCTTGGTATGTCCATGAAGATAGAACGATCTACATTGGAGCAGGTTAAAGCAAGATTTGCACAAAACAAAAAGAAACTCGAAGAAAAAAAGAAAGATTATGATTTGGAACAAAGAGTAAAGGAGCTGAAGGAAGAGGTTTGGTTAAAATTGTTCTTTAAATACTTTTTTCGCGCGCACATTATGTAATTTTTTTACAAGATTATTTCTGTTATTAGGAAGAAAAAATCAAAGAGTATAGAAAAGAAAAACGAAAGGATAAGAAGAGGAAAATTGAGGAATTATCCGAGGATGATGCAGGACCTTCTGATGAAATGGCTGCGATTATGGGATTTTCTGGCTTTGGCTCAAAAAAAAAGTGACAAATTGCTGTCGAACATTCATGAACAATTACGTGAAGAAGAAAATATTCTTCGAAGAAAATCGCGACCGAATCATATAGATATATGATTGAAAGTGAAGACAAGTGAACACAAATAGGTGACAAATAATTTTAATTCTAAATATAATTGGAATTTAAGAAGATGATTTATGAATGCAATGATTTTTCATTTTTCCATTATTGTTACAAGAGTTTTGTATTTATTTAAGATAAGTAAGAAAATTATCAAATTACAAGTCTGATTAACTTCACTGAATGAGTGTAACAAATAATATAAATTCAAATAATTAAGTAATTTAATTGTAACTAAGTAATTAAGATTAATTAAAATTAATTATTTAGGTACAAATTAACTTCGGTAATATAAATAATTTAAGTATATTTTGAAACAACTTTGTATCTTTGACGATTTTATATCTTTCACTGTGAAAATGCTGAACTTCATACTCAATTAACGCTAAAAGAGTATGCGTATGTGTAGAAATAAATTTTATGAATTAGAGAGAGTGCAAATAAAATTTAACATCGATACTTTCCTTAATTATCTTATTTAAATCATATTACATTATTTTAATAGTACAGAAAGCATTTGTCAACAGTAGATGCGATTGACCAATTCCAATTGATTAACTGTCGATTAAAATTAATCAGAGTTTTTGATCAACGTGGTCTTAATATCCGGCTGAAAGAGCAACATTCAGACTATGTTTTAGTATTAAATTTAAACAGGCAACAAACTCTTTTTTGTGCTTTATTCTTATATTTTGACAGATTTATTACTTATTACATTTATTTCGCAAATAATGGATTTGAATTGGATTTTAATAGTAACATAAGTTAATAAACTCTTACGTTATTGTTAAGTATTGTATTGTAATTTAAGTAATTTATCTATATACATATTCTATATACATATTCTATATACATATATTGTAACTTATAATTTTTATTATATAATTTTTTGTTAGGAAAACTGCAGGGTAACAAATCTTTTTCTTTGGCAATTTTTTAACAACAAAAAAATTAGTTAGATTTGATTCTGCTCATTTTGTCCTGCTAACTTATAAAACATCCAAATTTATCGAGATACATCATATTGATCCAAATATACATGTACCTATCTATGAATCGAATACCGAACGAACTGACTGCTAAAGATTGTTATTATTTGTTATCTAAGTATTACCTAAGTGTCATACAAGTTCAATTGCAGTATGCAGCGAATTTTTAAAATATTTTCGCGCACACTGCATACTTTTTTATACTTATTTCTAAATTTCTTTTGTTTCTTTTTACTCTAAATTTTTCATAGCAGATGAAAAATTCTAATATACAATATGTATGCTTTCCACTTAATTTGGAACGTTCATTTCATCCTTGTTATTATAAAATATTAAACAAGGCTGAAATAATGTATGCGAGCGTTGCGAACATTAAGTGCAACGAAACGCAACCATAATATATCCCTACGCTATTGTCAGTCCCGCAAGAATTAGTAGCAGCAACAATTCGAATCGCTCCTGCAACACAAAAATAATGAATTCTTTCACTTCTTTCTTCATATATTTGATTCTTTCTTTTTTTTCTCCTTTCTTGAGAGATTCTTTCGCTAATAAGGATGGAGGGAGGAGATCTCTGCGACTCTCGTCTCCCACTTTGCGGAGGATCACAAGAGGATGTTCCACAGCGGGGTCCAAGCTGAAGCCGCTGGGGGCCATGTTCCGGAGACCGGAGCGACGCAGTGCCGGTCGATGTGTAGCCGACGTAACTCTCACGCAGTCTTCTCTCTCATAGCTAGGCAAGCCGTCAACCCGTTATTCGAAAGTCCGCGGAAGCCGCGCGCAGTTGCGCGTGTCGGAGTCGCAAAGTGCTTCAGTCGGTTACATATTGACTTGCGTGAAGTGACGCGACGTGACGTGCGAATCGTCGTGCACGTGCCACTGGAGGTGTCGATCTATCCGCTTTTTGCGCGCCCGGCATCCTCCGCATTTGCCGTAAATCGAATCTAAGACGTATATCCTCAGGAGAGACGAAAAGAAATCAGTGAAAAGTTTTTTCTTGGAAAATAAAAAATGTATTAATTGTTTTTTTTTTTTTTTTTCCGGAGAAGAGAATATATTTGGAAGAAGCGAAGAAACAGAGAAAAATGCCTTACAGTGTTTAGCGAGTATTTTGGGAGAAAAGCAGAAGTGGTTGCGAAGTATGTCTCAGTATTAAGAATAGATGTTTTGATAAAAATCGAATTAATTTCTTGAAAAAAAAAAATGTATTCTCTCTGAAGGCTTATTTCTACATTAAAAGAAAAAAAGTTAGAATTGATTTCATAGAAGATATACTCGTAACAAATAAAGGTTGTTCATTTATATAAAATAAGAGGAATATGAATTGATTGAAATAAATTACAATATCCAGAATAATTGTCTTCTCGTGAAGTTTGGCATAATTATTTAAAAAAAAAAGAATCAGCCACATTATTTATATAAAAAAGAAGAAAGCGACATTTTTAAACAAAAAAATTTAATTTATATATATGTGTATGTGTGTATGTATTAAATATTATTTTTTCCCATAAACGAGAAAATTGTATTAAAACAGATTAAAATTTTACTTGTCTGAATTAGTATTTTAAATAACAAAAATGTTTTTATTCAATTGGATTGAAAAACTACATTTTCTATTCAAAATTTTTAATTGAAAAGTATTCACGAGACAAAGAAAAAAACCGATATTATCTTTAGATTGAAAAGCATAAAAATGTTTCATCAAATTCGGAATAAAATGCATTCAGATTGAAAAGGATTCATTTTGACGTTCGCGAAAACATATTTCTGAAAATTTGAATCTATTTCAATCCATTTTAACCTATTCTCATTTATTGAATTATGAACCTCAATAAATTTCTTAAAGCAGCTTCTAAGTCAAATTTGGAATAATTATCTTCATTTCCTTCATAATAATCGACAAATATTATATTATTTTTACTGAAAAAGAAACATTCACATCTCTCCATGAAAAAAAATTGTAACATTGAAAAATTCTATTAATTACCGTTAATCATTATTTATACTATCGTGAATAAGTTCAAGTAATCCGAAGAAAGAAACATCAATCAACTACGTCACCAATGCTTGGATTTTACTGCTACATTATCATCACAAAGGATCTCTCGTTTGTCTAATTATAATCAATTATATTAATCAGTGCCGGTTAATGTACGCTCATGAAAAATGCGACACGCAGTCACGGCGAATCTGTCGGACTTGACACGGAACTCAATGGATTGATGGACGTCGATAGAGATTTTACAAGCGTCTCATCACGGTTCGCAAGCACCGTAGCGCGGTATTCGTTTTGGTTTGAAGAGTAAGACGAAATCAAGAAATTAAGGCGATGATGTCGCGAACTTTGCAGCCGATCGAGGAATCCAACCCCGGCAAGTCATCGGGTAAGACCTCATTCACTGATAGTTGATGAAATGATTTTTCAATTAATTTTCTTGAAATTACTGACCTTAACCCTTTGGTGCCATTCTCAATATGATATACCCGAAATGTTTTTACTTACTGTGGTATTGTATAAAACTTTTTTATCAATAAAGCTATTATACATTTGCTTATTGCTTATTGCTTATTTGCTTATTGCTTATTTTTAATGTTTTGCGTTTCAATAAAAAAAAAGTTTGTTACAATGTTACAATTTTTATTTTCATACAGTACCTTCCAACAGACAAATTGATGTTAATGACATTATTTTGATATCAAAATTACAAATAACGTCAACTTGTTTGCTGCGTTTTGTCATAAATATTTCACAAAACATATACATATAGTATGTGACACTGAAGAAAAGTTAGCAACAATTTTTTAGGGAGAAAAAAATTTTCCTTGAGAAATTTACTTTAAGTGAAGTGAAGATTTAAAGATATTAAAGGAAAATCTTTCAGCTTTTTTTTAGATTTTTCTTAAGTAAGTTTTAGGATTATTTTTAAAAATAATTAAAAATGTTCAAATTTACTCTTTCTTAGTTCTTCTCTTAAATTTTTTCTATATCATGTTTTGAGTTTTTTTTAAAGTTTTCTAAGAATAAAGTTTTCCAAGGATTACATCTTTTAAAAAATTCAATATCTGTTAATAAAGCAAAGATAAAATAAAATAAAGATTAAATCTTTTATAGGCTCTCCTATTAAAGAAAAAAATCATATTAAATTTCTTTCTAAAATACAAAAAATCTTTAATCAGTTCTTAAAATCAGATTTATATATAAAACTCGTTTATTCTCATAAAGAAGAAATTAAAGTAACGATAAAATTAATTGATGACAATAAAAAAATCTGAATTTCTTAAAAAATTTAAAATATTTTTATTTTTCTTTCGCGAAATGATTTTAATGACGTTTAGAATATCTTTAAAGTTCTTTTCATTTTTCAAATATATAACATCTACAGAATCTTCTGATAAAAAAAAATACATCAAGTTTTCTTATTCTAATTCTACAATAACAGCCGCGCTTTCCCTTTTCTTTTCCACGGAAGTGAAAAGGATCGGACACGCACCGTGTTGCTATCTGTTACACGGCTGCCTGCTCACGGCTCTTATTTCCAACTCTTGTTTTCGAAACAGCCCGATTACTCGTGATCACTCGTGCGTAATTGAATGGATCACCTAAGTGGATCCGACGAAACAGGCTGCGAACATTGAGCAAAAATTTCCGTTTCACTTGGCTCAAAGTTTTGAAAAGCTGCGAAGCAGAAGCGAAAATTGACATTTCATCGTAAAGCTGTCTTATTGATTAGGTTTAGATTTCAATGACTTTATTAATATTTTTTCGTATAAATTAGTGCATAAATTCTAATAATTGAAATCGAATCTCACTTACAAGACACAGACTACTTTGTATGAATCTAAGGCACTACGCACAATATAGGAAATATTAAAAATAAGAATAAATATTAAGACTTCAACCTGTTTCAAAAACTATATATTCCAATATAACTAGTGTAACAGTATAACAGTACTGGTTCCTGATAGATTGAAATCTTAATACTTATTCTTGTTTTTAATATTTCTTCCATTGGGCTCTATTCCCATTGTTATAAAAAAGATATCAAATGAAATATGAAATTATTTATGTTTACATAATAAAAGAAATGATAATCTTCCATAATTATGTGACTTATTAATTATTATTTATATGTAATGCATTATGTATTATTATTATTATTTATTGTAATTTTAAATGCAAAGTCACGGACATTATTTTATCGTAAATTAATAAAATTGTTATGAACATTGCAAGTTTCATCGATCATACATTATGATGTCTATAATTTTTCGTTCGAGTTAAAAAGTTTATTTTTTATTACTGCACTGGATTTGACTGCATCAGAATCTTTTCTCATTTGAATGGATCATTTCCGACACAAATGCAAAATGTTTTATACCATGTAACGTATTCATTTTGAGTTAAATAACACACAAATTTTGATGGACTATTTGAGTAAAATGTATTAATATAAATTTTTCAACTGTATGTATTGGAATTGAAAAGGATCTCAAGATCAGAGATCGAAACCAATATTAGAATTTGCAGTCAATTATAATTATTTGCATTTAAAATTTTGATTAATTGTTTGCGAAACTCGCAACTATGGCCACCGTTTTAATAACTACAATTGCTTGAAATTTAGATTGCGTTGCAATGTAACGTGGTAATTAAATCGAGCAATATTCCGAAAAGTTGTAGTTCGTTATGGTGATTAATTATTAAACATCCTCTCGGCAGAATCCAACATTCGCTGGCAGTTATTAGTTACGAATTGCGAACTACTTTCACAATTAATATCTCTGTATATTCGCACATGGCCAAGTATTCTGCTATAACAGATGGAACGTGAAAACTAACGGCTGTCGGAAAGATGGAAAAAATGAATGATCCATTTGCGTCAATTATTCGCTGTTATACGTCAAAGTGTTCTAATTCTTCAACGACAGATTTTTCTCTCTATGTTGCGTGAGAATATGAAAAATTATATTGTTAATAAGTCACTCTTATTCCAAAAATAAAATTGAATAGAGAAATTTATTTGTAAGACAATAAAAAATAATTTAAATTAAATAATTAATTTACAAGGTTCCTATTTTTAACATTTGAATAATGATTTTTATGTATATTTTTAGCTACTAAAAATGAATATAAGATTATAAAAATTACGTCACAGATTTTGAGAAATCAAGGATTCTATTTTTTAAAAAACTATACAAGTAGAAACAATATACAATTTTTTTCTTTTACTTTAGAATAAAATACATAAAAATCACTATTTTATAGGTTTATTTTATAGGTACTTTAAATTTATAATAAATTTATAATAAACAGTTAGGATCGTAGCTTTATAGAAAATAATTTTTTTGATTTGTAATAAAAAGACTATTAAGCTCATAGTCCTTTATTTATGTCATTTTTATCTAATTGAGTCTTGTATTACAGTTAAAGAGAAATTTACTGTTTTATAAACAAATGTAGAGTAAAAATAAATTAGAATATTAAGAATACGAAACGTTTGCAAACGTTTTACATAATATTAATGAATGAAAGAGCTTTTTAAAGAATATTGATTGATTTTGTACGTATATTTTATATATTTATAACGTATATTTTAAAAAGTGAGACATCTCACTTACATGCTTAATATCTTATCTCGCATAATTATACTGGGAAGACGTGCGCAATTACATGGTTGTTCTGCCAGTATATGAGGAGATAAAATGATACGCTATTTGTTGCAAATGAGAATCTCGCTGACGATAAATATATAGGAACTTTCAATTACTCGAACTGCTATAAGCTTCGCAAAATAAAATTTCTTCAGTTAAACTAATCAGAATAATCTATAAAAAGCGTTGTAAAAATTCCGTTCTAAAAAGTCCGATTTCTCAGACATTTTTACACTTTATATTTAATAACATTTTAAATAAACAAAATTATAGGAGATTGCTTTATGTTTTATTCATTTAATATCGAGTTAATTTACTTTTAAAAATCGGATTTCTTCTTATAATGTAAAATCGAAAGAAAGATTTAATTTCACATCATCACAAAATAAAATGATATTTTTTAAAAATATAATTTCATGTCACTTTTTAGTAATTAAATTGTTAATAGATACATAAACATTCAATCCTCAGTAATTCAAAGAAACTTGATTTGAAAGAATTTAAAAATCGTTTAAGTTAATTATAAGCTTAATTAATGATCAGCCAGTAATTCGAAATATTTTTATAAGAAGCTATTATTATTCTATAAAAAAAAAAAGAAAAGAAAATCGAAGTTGACGTATTCTATTACGATGGAAAAATATCGGAATTGTTGCGAAAGTAATCCTGTATCTCCGCGAGGGTCCAACTCCTCATGAGTCCGTAAACGATGCCTAATCTCGAGTTCTCATTAACGAACATCGCTTCCTTCTTCATGGTCTGTATAAAAACGTAAAAGACGTCTGCTTTGCCGCTTTCCATCGGGTAATTAATCCGAACCTTGTTGGTTCTGTAGCCGCCCTCCACGACGCTCACGTGGCCTTGCCCGTGGACAGACGCGGCAATTACACACTGAATGAGCTTGCCCGGTCGAGCTCTATAGTACATCTCTGCTCTACTGTTCACCGGGAAGTATGACTTGTAGCTCTCCAGCTGGATAACTCGAGACATCACTTCATCCTTGGTAAACTTATCGTCCTGCATCAGCCACGTAGCTCTACGGAAAGAAGCTCGCGTCTGCGAAGTTTTGGAAAGCGCGCAGGCTGACGACAATTGCAGTCGAGTTTCACAAAAGCTGTTATGAGGCAAGAAACTTCCTTCGGAATGAGAAGATGTCGAAACGTTAAATCACGAACTATGGGATGGATCAAAAGATTTCGAAAGAACTCTGATCAAATGAAAAACGGAGATTACTTTCTTTTTCACGCTCGTTGAAGTAAGTAGAAACTATGATAGGGAAGTATGTTGGAGTATACGACGCGAACAAACCTTTTGACGCATGAATAAGCATCGTAGCCTTCTTCTGACAAATCATTCATGAAATATTTTTAACATTTAAATATGAAACATAATTTTTTCTGTTAATATTCTTTTTTTCTTTCTTCGAAAAAAATCTGATTAACTTCAAAAAATATCACCACAAAATCATATTGCAATGTAAAATATATACGTACGTTACAAAGGATAACTCACAACAAGACTTAAATTTTCTTAAGTTAGTAAAAGTTTATATCGATAGCCGAAATCTCTTTAGCTTTCAGCGTTAGTAGAAAAATAACATTTTTTTTTCTTGAAATAAATGTACTCACGGTTCGCTTAGTGCAGGATTAGAAATGTAACAGAAGATTAGAAGGTAAATGCGCGTCATCGTTAGTAATTGCTGTGCGAAAAGAGATTCTGGAGTTAGCTGCCAGTTGATATTAATTTGCTGATGTGGATTGCCTGGTCAATGTTGTGACACTGTTCAGTGTTTTTGGCCTGATATCATTATCGCACGCGCAATGATCGTCTTTGTGAGCTAGACAGTAGTAGAGCGTGCACTAAAATTAACGAAGAGGGCACGGTAATAGACTCTGATATGGGCTGCTGTTATGATGATCCCTCCTCTTCGTCTTCTATTGCGCGTCATTTACGAAATAGCATCACTTGGATTATATTCTTTATTTAATTTGGTACGGGATTTAATTTGGCTTAATAGTAAGATTGATATCAAATCTTTTATATATAAATGATACACATCATTAGAGTTAAGTAAATAATAAAAAAGTAGTACCATTTGAGTTTTATTTTTTATTTAGTACAATAAAAATAATATTATTTGGGTTTTATAATTCGGTTTTATAACAAATTTTTTTTTCGAGAAGAACTCTTTTATCTTTTCTTAAGATGGTAATTTTTTTTCTACATATCAATTTATTCACCTCATTATTCTGTATATAAGTTAAAGTATAATTCTTGTTAAATGGGTGAATTTGAATTTCATGAACTTGATCACGAATCTGATCACGAGCGAGAACTACATCCATCCCATCGACCTCCGGCCACCATGGCGATGGTATTGCGGTATTGTTCTTCTTTAAAACTAAAGTGACTGACTGCCATTTGCCTTTTGCGTGCGAACCGGTGCATTCGTTGTTCTTAGTTTCGAACAACAAGTATTTGAAACATTAACAAACAAAAAGCTAAAGATAGTGATTTTCGTAACTAAAGATTATCATCATGTATATTGTGTATGTATATACGTACCGTAAATTGAGAAAATTTGTGACTTGATCAATTTCATATTCATATAAATTAAAGGTAAGCAATGTGATCTTCAGGATTAAAATTCGAAAAAAGATCTACGACACTTTTATACTTTAATTTCAAACACAATAGAAGGAATTAAAGAAATTAATTTTCGAAAGTCAAGAGATAAAAAAACATGATCTTTAATTAAAAATTTATTTATCTAATTTTATTGTATAATTATGACTGCGTTTCCCGAAGGAAAACGCGCAATCGGCGTTTTTGTATCATTTTATCTTCATTTGATGTAAATCAAAGATAAAATGATGCAATAACGCAGATAGCGCGCTAACCGAATGCAGTCAATATTGTAAGATTGGAAGATGGAAGATCGTATCTTAAATTGAAAATAAAAGAAAAAAGATTGTATTCTAGCATAAATCATGACAAATTAATTTTATATACTTTCTCAAATTTTTCGCATAAATCTGAAATGAGTAATAGAAATTTTTGAGTTTAATTTTTCCAAAAAATCGCAAATTTCTTCAAAAGTGCGCTTGCTGTAGCATCAAGAATTCATCACACGAAACGTTCGTTTTACGCAAATCGGTGATCAATCTTGTGTCATTTTTAATATCAATCTTATGTCATTTTTAACGGTACTCCGATCTCGAATCGTCGGTCACGATCGATGAATGCGTGATATCCGGTACGACCCGTCGAACGAAGAATTCGTCAATATGGTGGCCGAGCTAGCTAGCATTTCTACGGTGACGATCGATGGAAAATCATCGGACCTTGATAGCACCTCGAAACATCACAAACGACCCAAATGGATTCAAACGGCGACGCGTGAGTCGATTTATAGTGTTCTGGATAGCAACGAGAATATCACAACGAAAAGTTTTCCTCCGAATATCCACAGCAAGATCGTATTGATCAGCGCGGTGAAGGACGAACCAAATCAGAATCTAGAAAACGAGCAACTAGAATTACCATACAGGTTATCATCTCAAAATAAAGCGTCGTCGATTCTTGAAGTCGAGGATGAGAACACTCTTTACAGCGTGGTAAGAAAACCGAAGAAAGTGCGGTTGTTAGAAACGCCCTCCGAAGCGAACGAGGAGGTGATTCGATCTGTAGATAAGATTCGCGACATCGATCCCAACGAAAGGCACGAGCAACAGCAACTGGACCATAAAGACGTGTCCAGGCGAGTCGAAGTGAGAAAGTGGCTCTACGACACGCCTAAACAGTCCCTTTCGAATTCGTTGGAAATGTATTTCGATCATTCAGGGTACGAGAATAGCTGGCCTGATCAGGAGAACTTGGTAGCATTGCCTCGAGGAGTGGTAGGTCTCGTGGGTCCCTATAGGATATATAGCAACCCTAATGAGAGGAGAGAATATATGCTGCAAGAGGAGGAACTTGTTGAAGAGGTAATGAATTCCGCCAGTAAAAGAGTACAAGAAGAAAAGAACAAAGACGAGCATCGTCAGAGGGCGAAATGGAAAATCAGGGAGGATGACGAGGAGACCTTAGTACCGGATATCCGAAACCTGTCTGGTTTCGTGGAAACGAAGACAGATGTCGCTAAGATGGAGAATAATGATTGGAAGAACGAACGAGAATCAGTAACGAAAGTGAATAAATCGGATTGTGTCGAAGGGATTCTGTTTAGTAAAGAAGAATGCGCGGTGGATGTACCAGATACGGTATCTGCAATCTCGACAACGTCAATGAAGGAGAAATGGGGTGAGAAAATCTCTTACAACAATCTCGCGAGATATTTGAGAATTTTCATAATTTTATGATTATTGAATTATTTATTGCTAAGCAATTAAAATAGAAATACTCTCTAATAAATAATATTAATTAAAATAATACACAAATAAATGAAAAAGACTATATTCAAAACGGAGTTTAGTACTTAAAAAGATAAATTAAAATATGTAAAATTTCTTAGTTTGAGATTATCAAGCAAAAAACCAATAAATGAAAAGGTCAAAAATACGAGTCATCATATAAAACATATGTATACATTACGATTGTAACTTTTTTTAATACTTTCGTTATTGCGAATTATGGATTCATCTATTAAAATCTGTTGTATCGTGGGAATAAATACATAAATAAATAAGTGAATTGACAGTTGCTTTCTTCTTTTCTATCGCAGCTCTTGCTTATTTGTAAATTATAATCAGATGCGAAAAACGTTGCGAAATTACAAAGTGATCAATTAGACGATAACGGTGTATAATTTGACAAAGTAGGTATGTCGTCCACATTCGATATGCAAGGCAACACGTATCTTACGGTATTGTCCGATAAAATGGACTCGAATAGCGGTAGATAGTACTAGGTATGCATACATATCGGCCTCTTAATACGTGTGGTTCATGACTTCGTCATGACGTTGTGAACCAATGATTAGGTCAACATTCGATTAGAACTGCATTTCTATACATTTGTCTATCCTGCCTATCTTATTCGAACGGTGAATTGTCTTGCTCGAGTTTAAAATTAGATTCTACGGGATGAGAGACCTCGAACCTTCAGCAGTTCAAAAGAAGATAAACAAGATAGCAATGTTCTGTTTCAAACAGCAATAACGTGCTGAAGATATTAAATTTCAATGATTCTTCTTTTTTAGAGAAATCTTTTTGTGAACTTTTTAATTAAAAAAATTAATTCTTCTCGTACACTTTAGTTTTTTTAATTACTTATTTGAAATTTAGATTATGGAAAAATATGGAAGATTAAAAAACTTATAACTGGAAATATATAACTCGAAATTTTTGTATACTTCTCTACGCGCACACTTCGAAGGATTATGGCTGAGTCATTCTTGACCGTATCTCTATAATCCAAAAGTTTTACATTGCTCTGCATATGAATGTAGCACAACAGCAGTTTTCGAATTTTAGACTTTCTACACTCTTACGAGCAAATGTAAAGCATTCGGAATATATTGTTTGTTTTTCTTTTTAAAAAAGCTCACATATTAAATCATTATTAAATTTAGTCTCCACAGTGACGTTAAAGAATTAATTAATGATATTGATTTTTTTATATTCTCCAAATATTTCATTGTTCGAGAGTTAAAATGAGTATTCATACGCAGCTTTCTAATCAAGTACAATTTGTTCTTGCTTTCTTTCGAAAGATCTCTCATTAAATGGTTCGATATGAACCACTCTTCGGCACAGCCGCCGTAAAACAGCTGCGGCAGCATATATCACATGAATCGCGAGCCGCTCACGACTTTCACCATTTTTACGATTTTTACACACCTTTTACCATCCAGTACAATCAGCAATTTTACGATCAGTGTCATCAGGCTTTTCATTATCGCGGCTCTTAATTTTATTCGCATCTGTTCTTCTCGCTGTTTGTTTCCTATAAGTTGATCGGTCGAGATTTTTTCTTCATACGAACACTCGCATTATATCTCCTTGGAGCGAGGCGTTCGAATAGATTTGTATCGAGGAAATTAGAAAGCACGCATAGCAAGCGTACATGAGTTATTCCATCGGAATTAACGGGAATACGAAATACGTGATATAACCGCTTCAGACTCCATTGTCTTCTCACGGATCTTTGTAATTCTTCAACGACTCCAAAGGCGTAAAAATCAAGCGTGAGCAGGAGAAAAGATCTATTATCCTTGCACATAACTTTTGAGGTCATTCCACTGTGCCATGAATCGTTTTCTCCTCCGTGTGTCGTAGAGAGAAAACTTCACTTTGATAACATACGATCGATGCGAGCATGAAAAGTGGAGGACTGAGATAATTTTGAATAATGTGCAATATAATCTTACGTAATAATTTAAAGAGAATTAGACTCGAAAAAAGTTCTTGCATTTGACAATTCCGTAAATTCATTTGCAATAATGATATAAAAACAGGAATACATCAAACAATAATAAGTATTTTATTTCGATTTAAATTTTTAATTGGAAACCAAACTTTGCCGACATGTAAATGTAAAATAATATAAAATTTAATGCGAATCCTCGTATTATTTTCCGCAAAAATATTAATAATACTTAAAAAAATAAAAATACCTGATTACGTAATTATAAGTCATAGACCACTCTGCAGATATTAGAAATAACTAATTAGATACCTATCAAGTGCTCGACTGCTCATTAATTAACACACTTGAGTTTATACTGCAATCCTTTCACTAGCGGAAAGTCGATGAAAAGTGATAAGAGAATAGGGGATCTTGTTACAGACAAATTAGCTAATTATCTCGAGATTAAACATATATATGGAAGAAACGGATGGGATATTCGAGTACTTCCTCTTCGGCTGCTGTAACTTACTTTCGTGTTCTACTCCAAGCAACATCATGCCCTGACTCCATTAATCGTCGCATAGCTTCAATCTGTCAGCCATATGACGCCACCGTTACTAAAAGCCTCCTGACAATCCTCAGTCACTGTTACACATAACTGATTTTCTGCAGTTAGATGATGCAGCTGCATCGCCGAATACCGCCGCCGGCCTGTATACAGTTAACCACTTTTCTCGCAGCACGGCGGCGCAGCGGAATGAGTCGCAATTGCATCTGTGCGAAAAATATTATATATACGCACGTGCCTTCTATTCGCGAATAATCATATTATACAGTTTCCAACTTTTCGACACAGATGTTCTTTCGTCGAACGACTCGATCGCTGATCGACAATCCACCTAGATCACTAGTAAAGTGCTGTCGCGCGAGTAACGACGATACGCATGGTGATAAATTTGCCCGAGAAAATTGTAAAAGCGGCATCAAATAAAGAAGATTCAAATTGAGAAAAAATCAAGGAAATTTTTACGTTGTAATAAATAATATTCTTTACGTTACTTTATATGAACGATTGTAAATTTGAGATAATTCTAAATGCATTATTAGACTTTTTCATAACATTTAGCAATCAGTTATCAACATTCTTCAAGTAATATTATCCTCTTTTTATTTTAAGTTCTATCTTTAAATTGTAAGCAATTCCGTTATGACATGATGAAGCTGTCGCGCTTGTGTTTTTACGAGCTGCGCCTCCAACCATCAATATTTTTACGTAGCTCGCGCGAGAAATCTTTCAACTTCTTCTTTTAAATAAAAAGATAAAGTACCCATAAAATCATCGACATACTGCATCTATGTTTGTCTTTTTTACAATTAATTTATTGCGATAATAAAATTCGCGTCGACGATCGCGTGAGGACAGCATGCATTAAAATACAGTATCGCGTACGAAAATGTTTCCTCATTGATGACATGACACGTTATTCGGTCGCAAGAATTTCTTGCGGTTTCTGCTTTCGTGTTTTCTTGTAAGCTAGTTCTTTTTATTCATTAATTAGCAACGAGTATTTACGCGTAATTGCTTTTGCACATCTGTTACCTTCAGTGTTTCATCTTTAACGTGTACGGGATAACATGCTAAGAAACTTTATACAAATTGTATATATAATACGAATAATAATTATCCATAAATTAAGAAAAAAAGATTATTTCAAAAGAAATTACTTTTTTTCCTAATTGAATTTTTTTTTAAGAGTAACAAATAAATTAATAAAGGGACTACGAACCAAGTTAGGGGTTCGTTGCTTCTAATTCATTATGTTTTTTTTAACCTTTTCTTATTTTTTTCTCTAAAGAACTTTTTTTCTTACCATTAGTTATCGATTCCCTATACGCTCCCGAAATTTGGCCATTCGGGATGCGCTATATAATAAGTTATATAATAGGAAATAACGATTTGATATATAACATACATATAATTTTATTAAATATACATACATTACATATATACATGTTATTAAATTTACTTTCTTTTAACATTAAAACATGAGTGTTAAAACAGGAAAATTATACAGTATATAATAGATATTATTAAAGTATATTACATATACAGATATAAAAAAAGAAGTTAGGATATTTAAAATATTAAAAATTGTGACATCTAACTCTTTTTGCATTAAATTTGAAAAACACAGGCAAAACGAACGAAATGTATCTCGAAGGATTAGATACGTGAAACAAGATGAAGTGTATGAGTGACAGTAGAGAAAAAAAAGAGAAATACAAAAAAGTGTATAATTCACGGATTGAAATTATGAATTACATCTTTTAGAGAGCGAAGTATATGAATTATAAACATTAAATATACGACTTATGTAAATAAAGAAAGTATTTTGTACAAAATGTCAAATGTCACATGCAAAAATGTGGGACGGACAACGAAAGTAGAACACAAGAGAATTTATGAATTTTGTGGCGAAGAAACTGTTTTTATCTTCTTGTATGTGTATATCTCTTTCATCAGCATTTATTTTTTTCAAAACATGAAACATTTTCTTAATAAAGTTAACCGCAATATTTTTACATCTACGAAATTGATTAATGTTCTTGAAATCTCATCAATATGAAAATAAGTATTAATATTAAAAAAAATGTAATATAACGATAGTAACATAGTAATAAAGTTATTAATTAAAAATAACTTTTGAAACTCAGTTTTCGATCATACATCCTGAAACATTCTAACGTTTTGAAGGCGAAATATTATTTAAATTTCTCTTAATATTATCCAAAGAATCACCTCGATAATTTCAGTTTTTATCGAGCAAAAGAAATCGCAGTAAACGATTGTATCATTATTTGCGTTAATCTACAACCGATCGATTATTCGATTCGATTCTTATATCGTGTGAAATAAATGTAAATGTCAACATTACTTCTTCTTTATCCACAACTGTTAGACGGAGTAATTGACAGATAATGACTTGACATTAGACACGGAAAATGCTGTTAAACGCCAAAGAGCTGACGGATCAATGTTATATATCGTTAATGGACCGATACACTATCACGCATCAGTCATTATCATCACTGCCATAATAATTCGCAGGTGTCAGGTGGTAGTTGCTGCTGATGGTGGTGTCTTCTTCTTTGCCTCGTAACTACTTATAATAGACCAGCTATAATAGACTTATTACGCGTAATCGCGGCGGCGGCTTGTCTATTAGGAGGATCATTATAGGAAACTTCGCGACAAATTAATCTCAGCAATTTGCTCTGGCTGCTGCGCATTAAGGGCGCATCGTCTAACATCCACCCAGATGATCATGATAGAATATTTCTCGTGCGCGTGAAATGGACATTTAACTCTTCACTTTAAAATGGATCGTTTCGCGCTCCAGGTCGACGATTAACCTCTTGCCTTCTCGGATATTATTGGCATGTAATAATGAGCGTGATTAGTGTATTTTACACAGAAAATAAACGCAAAAATTTTGAGGGTATTCATTAAATTTGCAATTTGTTAGGCTGGAATACGCAGACACAGATTATCGATTATCTTGCGTTTCACGCAAGACCAAGAGTTTACAACTGGGTTTTAACATAACTGGATATTAACTAATAGTGATCTATGTGAACTGTAAACAATACTTGCGTTCCAATTAATTATTCTATTCGGTCTGTCTTCGATTTACTTAATTTTTTTATTATTACGTACCTAAAAATATTACATTCTACGAGTGTCATTTTGAGTACTATTTCTTCAATAGATTCTGTCCTGTCCATTTCAACCAATGTAGATTAATTTTAATCTTGATTTAATTTATTCTTCATCCTTTTCTAATTCTTAGAATTAGAAAAAAATGAAAAGTAAGATAAATCTACAGTGATAGAAGACTATTGACACTACTGCAAGTTAAACGTCGATTAGCTTAACCGAAGATTGATGACAGAGTCCCTAATATATTCCAATATATTCAAGAAGAAAACTAATACAAAATGTTCCCGTGGCAGATTCTTGCTTCGCAGATCCAATCTTTTTTCGCGCAATGTTTCGCTTAAAACACTGTCAAGTCATCCTCATCGGATGCACCGAAGCGCGAGCGTAAGTGAGTCACAAGAATAGCGGAACCTTCCACGATGGCCTGTTCGATTTGAAGAGCGACATGAGCGATGCCCCCCAAGGCGTTTGCTATCTTCTCGACATTCTCGCTAGATAGTAAAATAAAAGCAACGTGTTCGAGAGTACGCGATTGTATTGATGGATGCTGCGAAATGAGGCTACGAGAAAATCGCATCATCACCATCATCATCTGAGCCACCACCACCTGCCATCGTCTGCACCGTTCGATATCCCCAAAAGAGTCGATGCTCCTTCGAGATCGCAGCCGAGTTACCTGCGCCACTTGGTGCCGCGTTATCGTCACGTGCACTTCTCGTTATTCGTTATTCGGTTGCAACGTTCTAGCGAGAGCTAAGTGATAGATGACAATGCCGCTGACGATCTGTCACAACGATAATTTCCTGGTAACGAACGTACAGGTAAATCTTTCGATGGCGCTTTCTGGGATTAGCGCAATCTAGGATAAGATTTGGCCATCAAAATAATATTGCTTTGTTTTCATAAAAGATTATTTAGGAAGTTCTTTCTTTCACTTTGATCGATTAGAGTATCAAATTTAATGTTTTATTGATGAATAATTTTAAGAATTTACATTGATACACTCAAGTCCCATTTTGCTCGATATCGAATTGTTTCGTTGTTCGATTTCTAAATCTAACTCAAGCTGAGTTTGAAGCGAGATATTGTATTTATTTTTTCTAATATAGAAATTCTTATTTAATTTAAATTAAGAGATTTATTTAATAATGGTCGATGAAAGTATTTTACAATGATCGATTTTTAAAATCCACAGATATGGAAATAATTATTTTTTTAAATAATTAATTTGGAAAAGCAAGTCGCTAAATTCTTTTCATGAGGGATTCTCTTCTTTTCACTTAGAATTTTTAAGTATTATAAATGGTACTTTTCAGTCAATTTTTCAGTTTTGCTAACGCTTAGAATATCGTGAATGTACCGTAAGACAGCGCGTCTAACTGTTCCTCTTGATTATTCAAGTTTAAACTGTGATTGACTTTAAATCTGTTTAGAAAAACGCTGACTATTATAACATCGTCGTAACTCTGTGTGTGTGTGTGTGTGTGTGTGTGTGTGTGTGTGTGTGTGTGTGGTGTGTGTGTGTGTGAGATGTAACTTACAACTTTGTAATATACGTACTGTATGACTACATTGTACTTTGTGTCCTAATTTGCTTTTGGACCGCCTAATGTGTGAGGTCTTCCAACTTTACAATATACGTGCTGTACGATTACATTGTATTTTACGTCCTAATTTGCTTTCGGACCACCTAAATTGAATTTTTATAAATAAAAATCATACGATTCATCGTATTCAAAATCATATTTAGAATAAGATACGAACGACCGTTAACTTCGTCAACAATTAATCAAAATCTTTTTTCGAATGCCATATGGCCTTATCGATTCGATAAATCTCGCGAGAGAATTATAAAAATTATGAGTCCCTTACGGGACTCGTGTCGCTATAGACGATGATTGTCATTGTTGATGGAGCACGATAAGAAATAAACATTTCTGCAATTGATGCATAAAGCCGGTTATATTATATGTATAAGATGCAGTGGATTGCAGGTTGCAGCTTGTAGCCAATCCGATGCATCAATTTTAAAAGTGACGCTTCGAGATTGGCCGGATGCAACAAATTTACAATCTGCAACTCGTGATCTGCGTCTGTAGAACCGGCTTAATATACCACAAGTGCGAATAAAATACTTACCGCAGGCGCACGTCAAATACATAGCAATTTGCGCTACGTAATGATACTAATTTCATCGATTCCATGGAATTAGAGTTATGCTGCACTAATGCTATATCCTTTCTGTGAGACCAATTGCATGAATTTTTTTTTTCTATTTAAGTTCATATGCACAGTTTCACGCGATTTAACTTTATACTTTATGACAAAATTGATTTGATACGCAAATGATTTTTGCTTTTATTCGTGCGTTGATTTCTTCAAAAGATTTCTCTCTTTATCTTCAAAATGCACTCTAGATACGTTGCATCAAAAGTGTAAAAAACACACAAAATTTGAGACTAGTTCACAATAAAACACTAAATACTTAAAAGTTTATTTCATGCCTTATTCAATATTTTTTAATTTTATTATTAATTTGAAAGCAAATATATAATTTTAGCATAATTGATTAACATAATACTGTATAATTTTAAGAAAATGGACTATAAAGCCTTTATTTAAAAACAGAATTGTTTTAAAAGCTGAAAGAGTTTTCTATCATTAAAAATAAATAAACTTATAATTAGATTACTCAAATTAAAAAAAAAAAATAATTAAATATAAAAGTGACTGTTTTGACGAAAAAAGTACCGAATATTCTTTACTATTTTTCTTATAGTAAAAAATTTTGTAAAAAAATACTTTTTTAAAATTATTTTTCATTTCATTATAAAGCAATGAGTAAAACAATAAAAATATTTATTAAATTACAATATAAAATATATGAGTTTGATTTTATTCCATATAGCAGACATTTTTAATGAATGATTTGAAACTTTTTTGGCAATGCATATCAATAAAGTCGATCATTTGAATAACTCACTGAAATAAAAAATACATTAAAATAAAAGAATAATTCTTTTGTTTACTTTTTATAAAAAAAAATAGATATATATAATGATTTACATGAAGAAATTTTCTACACAAAGTATAAAATGAGAATATTCCTCTATAAGCGAATTAAGCTTTTGTAAAGAATCCATCGCGAAACATTGTTGCCAAAGTATACTCACGATGTCTTCTGTACCTTTCACCTCTTCAATCTCTTTTGGCGTCCTTTGTATTAGCTCGCGCCAAACGCACCATTATCGCGTCATTCTCGAATCAAACACATGTCTCTGTTCCGGGATGCACGATGATCTTCAAGCTCGTTAACCGCGCGACGAGTGACGCTTTTAGCCAGCTGTCGCATACGTTGACTCTTGACTCGTGACTTTCTCACTGCAATTTGTATTATGCACGAGGATTCTGCGAGCAGTAGAGAGATGCATCGCCGACCGGGGAGAGGAGGAAGGAACGAAATAACGTTGATCTTTTTGAAGGATTGTAGTGCGTCAAGAGTGTGCTTGTGCATGCGTTCAGCCGGACTTGCATTCGCGGAAGTAACGGAACGAATCAAAGAGGAACTTATTAATCAATCTCGAGTGCAACCGCCACTTATTATTATTATGCGCACTATAATTGTTATATCCTGTTCGTTGCGGATCACTATCCGATGCCAATGTCGATCGCCAGTGCAAATAGGCCATCAAAAATATTACTCGCTTAGAATTTAGCCTCAATATTCGATTACTTTATTAAGCGATTCATTATGTGAAAGCGAACCCTTATCAACATACAGAATGTCATAATTCTTTAAGGTTCATTAAATATCTATCGCAAGAATTAATACGAAATATCGTATGCACTTTTGAAATGATAGGAGATAAAAGAAAAATCGAGGCTAATTGGAAGCTTAGTTTAATAGCTATTTCGAAATATTATTTTTTATCATGCACATAAATATTGTTTCACTCGTTGAAATAATTACTATTTCTCAGCAGAAATTGAAATCGAATTAACGAATGGAACAAGTAATAATTTTGCAAAAATAAAACTAATAAAAATAATAGTTGCATTAAGTAATACCTTTTAATCTTATCTTAAAAGCTTTCTAATTTGTCTGAAAATGTCTTAATCGCATCATGAGACTGTAATTACAAATTGCAATTAAAATTAAACAAAGAAAATGATTACGACACGTAATAAAACCGTTTTACATTTTTTCAAGAATTAACTAATTCTTTGTCGGATCAATGTTACGTATAAAATGACACACTGGAAGAAAAGATTGGCTGCAGCAAATTAGATAGTAAAATATGATATAGCATTTTTAATGATTGCTGCAATCAATTAAAAATTATGGCTATGCCATATTTAGCCAAGCTTTCCTTTCAGTGCAATTTTAGATGATTTGTTCACGACTTGTTCGCGACAACATTTGTAATTATTTCATTTGTTAAGTAAAACGTACATTTCATAATATAACATATTTCATTAAAAACTAGAAAAATTATTTTTTACAGAATTGCGTAAATGGAAAATCCGGTGTGAATCACCGATGCGTTAAATAAAATGTGTCGCAATCGATTTCGCGATGTGAAATTGCGTTAGCACTACACGAACAATATAATAATTATAAATTTATAAATGATTACATATATAATGGAACCGCGCGTGATAAAGAATTTGCTGATTTCGCCGTCATTAATTACACGGCACTACACTCACGGTAATTGCTAGCTATTTAACGCGCCGAAGAACCAAAACTTTTACTTGAAGAAGCCGCGTACGTTCTGGCAGGACATAATGGAATAGCTTTTATTGTGTAGCTCCAACTACGCAACATCGCACGCGCCAGCTGTCTTAATTATTTCAAAAGCGTTTCCCTTTGCATGCATTACATTTTTTATTTATTGTGACAAGAGAATAATATATAAAAAAATCGTTCTCTGTACAGATAAGATTGAACGAGTAATCGCTCGCTTGACATGCAAATCTCTTCTCGCATTCATGAATCAATATATTAAATAACATTTATATGTATCGTTCGATGTTGAGTTGATTAATAAACTCGAATTAAAAAAGAATTAAGAGATGTAGTCTATATATAATTTATTATGATACAATGGAAACATGAAAAAAAAATTATGCTAATTAAATTGAAATTATGGACCTTTTCAATTCAACTTTTTAAAATTCAAGCAATAAGAGAATGATTCGGACTTTCAATATTGTATTAGCAAATACATCGATGAGAGATTAATCAATATTTCAGTATATTATTCTGTTCTACATAGTGTGATTTTCTCGTTTCGAGACCGAGATATAAATTGGAATAACAGGTGCCGAACGTGATGATTCCTTGGTAATCCTTAATAATTTACGAGCAAGAGAGTACAAATCCGTGATTACTTGATGCCGCGGGCATTATTGCCACAGAAATAGACGTATAAATTCTTTCAGCGAAAGTTACACACATTTCTCCGGCGACCCGGCAGGCCAAAGAAAGAAAGTAGCAAGAAGAAGCGAGGTTCCACTTTTCCGGCTGCTGCGTATCAGCCAAATATTGTATCGATATACACTGTATCGATATACGAACGCACGTTTCTTATATTACTTTCTTTTATCTTTCCAGCGAGCAATGAGCAGCATGACAAAGACAGCCTAAACGAGACCGGAAGTACAACGGGTGGCACCGTGGAGGGCGCGCCGAGTGGTGGCCCCAGTAGGGGTGACAAGATCAAGGACAAGGAAGACCATGCATCCGCGCAGGCATCCACCTCGGCACCACCGACGAGATCCTTGGTCTCCAGAATCCTGGCGAGAGCACGGTCGCCCGAAGATCTACTAGATCATTCGGAACCCTAGTAAAATCTCATATATTTTCATCTCATTATACATATATCATTTACGGAGATTCTTTTCTTTATTGAAGCGTGTTTATTTTGTATGTAGGGGAGATCGGAGTCAGTTATATAATATAAGGATAAGCAGAATAATCGAGGCTACATTAAAAGAAAACATACGTAAACGTGTCTGAGCATGTAGCAGCGATTGTCGTTAAAGTTTACTATAACATGTTGCGAACACATTTATGATAGAAGTTATACTACAATTTTAAAAAATCGTACACCTAAGTAAATATTTTTATTCTTAAAGTTTTTGTTTTACAATCATATATGATTGTCTGAGATATTTGGTTTCTACTTAGATAGTAAGTAGAGATCTTACTTAATAAAGTCCAACAGATTTTTTTTGTTTGTGTCTTTGTTATATATCGTATATTGTTAATGTTTTTAAAAAATGAATAAATGGAGATAGTAGACTAACTACAGCATGGAATATGACTCATTTAGTGACGACTCTTATAGTATCTACTCAAAACTTTATTCCTTTAAAGAGATTTTCCTCAGTCGTAAATGTTATAAGTTTAGTTCTCTCATGTCCAAGCTCGAAAACTAGATTACTTATTCGACGTGTTTTTGCACGAAATGAAACAAATTTTGCAAAAAGAAGTATTGTTTTGTCCTACGAAGCGAATGTCTGTGTTTAAAATATATTTTTATAAAAGTTTTATTAGAGATGTAGCCAAAGATGTAGCTTAAAGTACATTAATCTTATTTTAATAATTTTAGTCAAATTACTCCGGTCTCGGGGTTAGTTGAATCAGATAGAATGCATTAGAAAAATGCATTTTTTTCATATTAATTATCAGTTTCCCCTTATTATTAAAATATTAAGTAGTCAAATGTATGTAGTAATGGTGTAGAATTCATTTTTTCGATAAGTCTCTTAATTTTGTCTGTAAAAATTCGAAACTCAAAAATGAGTCTATTAGCCCCGATCTCCCGTACTGAAAAATTTTACATTTGATTTCCTTTTTTGCTCTTATTTTCGTATATTAATTTAAGTACTATTAGAATAAAATGTAGCGATGATCTTAGGTAATACTTTGACTACATGCTTATCTTAGCAAGTAACTGTATTCAATACAGTAATTACATTAAATGTTACATTAAGTGTTATGTTTTTTGCTGACAATGAGTTCAACATTGAAAACTGATAATCGAAATCGAAAATATTTCTAAATATTAATTAAAGATATAAGACCTTTTTGAATATTTACAGTGCAAATGTAATTATTTACAAACAGCAAATAGACTATATATAGTACAGTCGATCTTATGCAATTCTCAAAGAGATTTTTGATTGTTAATTTTGAACTTATATTTTGTGTTACAGCTCGCAATTATGGATAGTTCTCTCCAACGTGTATGGCGAGTTGATCGTCGTGTTAACATTGGCGGTGTGCTTGGCCGAGGTCATGGACACGCCTGTACCTTTGCTCAGCTTGCAGGTACAAGTGATCGAACTTGTTTGACTGGATTTCATAAATAAGTCATCTTATCGCGGATACTGCATTTGCCAAGAAAGCGAGTGTGCTCTGGGATAACATGCAACGCATTCAAGTCTCGAAAGTAACGTTCGTGATGTCGGACTTAGAATTATCGTACCGTTACTTCACATAATCTGGGGAAAGTCTGTCGATTGGACAGCCTTGAACTAAAAACTCATCGATTCAGGATGTCTGCGGAAAATGCTAGGGTCCCATTGCAATGAATAATTAATTGCTCGTTTATATATATATATATATATATATATAAAATCACATAATATCCACAGTTCATAAAAAGTAGACTTCATTAAAAACATGCAAAAAAATTATCTATATCGTTTTGAAGTATCACGATGTAATTATTTTAAAAAATTTGCAATGTCATTTAAATTGATTTAATCTGAAGTTCAATTAATAAAATTTTTCATTTTATTCTAATATATTATATTTTATTTAGATTTACTAAGATCTTCCGTTAAAAAGATTAATATAATCTTTTATTTACGTAATTTTGAAGCACAATCTTGAAAATCATATCCTCGCTTTAATCTCTGAAAACATTTTTAATGCAAAAAATAAGAGACAATTGTGCATTATATACTGAGAATATTGCCGGAGTATTAGAACTACATACATAACAGGATTTATCAGGATTAAAACCACATAGCGGTTCAACATATATATATATATATATCGGAACTATGTCAAATAATCTCTACTGAAACGAGTATTTGTAAATGTGCACGTTACGAGATTACAAAGAGCTTTCATTTACATAAATTATAGATCAGGAAGAAACGTAGATGAAACGGTACAACGTCAACAAGTTTCAAGATAACTAGTTTGCTACGTTTATCAGTCCAATAACCTTTTCCGCGCGGGTGGTCCCCTCGTTCAAAGATACTCCTTCAAATCATATTCCTAGTATTTGTATTTTGCATAACGGGCCCGTTCCACTACACGAAGTAGTTACACAATTGTGTCTTTCAGGGAGTATTTCTCATGTACCTTTACGTGGGCAGCATCGCAGTGATCATTGGCATTTATATATGGGTACTGGTTGACAGCTGCGGCAGCTTAAGTCGAGGTGGTAATGGGCTCGGAGACGCGGAACTCGGTGGCGCATCACTTACCAGATTCGGATCATTAAAACGGGCACACATCTCCAGAGCTAGAACGGCGCCAACCAGTTTTTATATACGAGTCGGAGCGCTTTGTAAGAGATAGTGTTAATCCACTTAAAGAATACTGGCACGTAGTTTCTAAATTATTTGGTACTTTTATTCATCATGAAAATTCAACTTTAATAGTTGACGAAAATTTAATTCGGCGTTTGTTACAAATATAATTTTAAATTTTATTTATTTAGGATTCTTATTGTTGTTAGATTTTGCTCCGTTAGAAAATTATAAAGTAAATTTCTAATTATAAATTATCTAGCGTGTATGTTTTCAGTGTTCGGGCTGGCGACGCTGGTCTTCAACGGTTTAGAGATGGCGATGCACTCGATGATGCAGGGTGCCGAGTGCTTAACCGACGTCATCTTTGTGCATCCGGTGCTGCACGGCTTGTTCACCTTCTTGCAGATGCACTTTCTCTTTGTAAACTCGCAGGTAGACTAAGCATTAGTCTTACGTTAATTACATTACACCCAGTGCCGAGCTCGCGGCTAGACAATGCGTGAACGCGTTTCTTCGTTGCGCTCTGATGCGTTGACGGCTACGTATCACTAACATGATCATGTATCCGTTCGAATCTAAACGAAGGATTTTTAAAAGGATTTTTAAAGATTAAAGCTTTATTGTCTTTACGCTTTGTTTTTTAGGTACTCGTAGAACGCTTTGGTCTTGCAGCCAGATTTGGCTTCACACATCTTGCAGCTACAAATGTCGCGGTCTGGGCGCGTCTCGTGATTTGGGATACCGCGCAAGAATGGACTTATTTTGTACACTTGGCACAACACGAACAGCAAACATCTGTATCTCCCTTGAGTCTTCGAGGATTTCCGGGATCCTTGACAAGACAATCGCGGGATCTTATAGGTATAGATTTCATTCTTCTTACTTTGGCGAATAAGTTTTTCAAAAGTAATCATGCAATACTACTCATATATATATTCAAATTATGGATTAAATTTTTGGCCTCAAATGGATAGAAATACAAAATGTGCTATTCATCATGTTGAATTCGGATATATTCACGTCCATACTATATTATTTTTAGATTCAAATGGATTCGAAAAATCAAAAACGCGAATTCGGAAATGTCGAAATGAAATTTATTTCTATTCATTTCAAATTATTTTCGTTTGCCGGATGATCTATAATCGGGATCATCATCTTATTTCAGATGATTCTGTAGCAAAACCAAGTAACTTCAAGCCCTATCAACCTGTTTCGAACGAGCAAATCTCACAAGTAATTGCGTTACAAGAATGCTTGAACACTAATACCTTGGGACAGCTATGGACCTCAAGCATGCCTTTCTTATATCCTTTTATTGTACAATTTAGGTACGTTGTGAATGTACGCGGATGTATGTCACATTTATTGTTAATCAATTATGCATCAAGAAAAAATAATTAAAAGAAACAATATTTTCAAAAAGCGAGAGAATTCAAATTTAAAAATAAAATTTTTTTTTAATTTCCGATAAAAAAAGAAATTTCTTGAAAATTTCAGGTTTTCCAGTTTTTCCAAAATAAACTCTGTATAAATCTAAGTTTTTAATTAAATTTCAATATGAAACTTTTTATATTTTTTAGCTTTTTTATGGAAGTTGATCTTATTCCCTTAGAAGAACTCTCATAATATTTTCCTTTCAGCTTGATTGCCGCAGCGGTGACCTTCGTGATGGGTCAGAACGTTGGTCGGAGTAGATTGATTAAACAAAAATTCCACGGCAGCAAGGACTTAAATAGTCACACCAGAGTAGGTTGCGATGGTTCTAGCAAAGGCCTTTTTCTGGGTATTCTCTGCATGGTAGCTGGTATCGTGGTGATCCTCATCTTCCTCGTCGTACGAGAGGATGAAAACTTTCCCTCTGCCACATTGTCGTGGCTTACATGCGGCACTCTGATCGGCATACTAACGCTGAGTAGTCTGATGACAGCCAGTGGTCTCGTGCAGGTGCGTCAGATTTCGGTAGTGACACGAGCACCTGCCGCTCTGGACAGCCTTCTGTTAAACGTGTCGCTCTTCGGGGTGCAACTCTATTCCGTCTTCACCATCGTGGTATGCGCTTGTTCACTGGCCATGTCAGACGACGAGACAGAGGATACACGAGCTAGACACATCATGCTGCTGTCAATGTCAATCCTGCAGCTGGTACAGTGCTTCGCGCAGAGCACACTGATTGCCGAAACCTCACGACGTTCTTGCATAACACGCTTCCAAATGCTGGCAAAACCCGGTCGCCAAGTGATCACTTTCCTACTGTTCAGCAACGCCGTGCTCTGGGCCTTTGATACCGTAATCACGCAAAATTGGCTATCGCAAGAGCTACAGCTTCGATTCTTCGGCGTGCTCGTCTGGGGTGTACTGTCCAGGATCGGGCTGCCTCTTCTAATCTTCTACAGGTTCCACAGCTGCGTACTGCTACTGGAGGCATGGAACAAGTGCTACAGAATGCCACGGGGAGAACATCCTCTCAACTGACAACGTGGAATCTCACACCGACTCTCGTGCAGGTTCGTTGAAAGTAGTATATATTAGCAACAATTAAGGTTCTTGACTAGTCAGCACGGCCATATAGGATCGTGACATCATAAGTGAGAAATGAGACGTTGAAGTGTCTTATCATTATTGTAAATAAAAAGGAAATCTGAATAATAATGAGATCTTTAAAATAAACGATAAAAACATCTTTAAGTATTTAGAAAATGAAGACAAGAATAAAACATTTTAATATCATAAAATTAAACATTTCTTTTATATAGTTTCAATTTCAAGAAATTCTGATTGTTTTCAATTCGTGAATATACAAACTTAATTTAAAAAGGAAAAATTAATTAATTAAAATTTGATTTCTGTGCAACTTTTGAATAAAAATTAATATTATTTGATAAACTTAATGTCTCTTTTATTATGTTATTTATAAAATACATCATGTCAATAGACTGCATTCCGGCTTGCAAGAACCTTATCATCCCGGGAGATCAATGGACAATGAATATGTTTACAAGCGATTACTACGTCCAAATTCGCTGTCGTTGGATGCAATGCATCTTCTCCCTTATGTGGATACTGCAAGCTGGCTGTACCTGGATCCGAATCCCATTTTTTCCGTACGCCTACCGAGTCTGGATTGCGACGCATCGTTAACGTCCGAACAACATCGTCACCATCACCATCATTATCATTGTCATCACCGCCACCGCGGCTGCCAGAGGAGACATCGTCGAGTACTGAGTGATCCTGGAGGATGGAACACCGGTTTTCGAATGGACGCGACACGACACCGACGAGTACTTAGCAGTGCTGGTATCGATATTATGCGAGCGTCAATAGAGGAGGCCAATGAAGATAATCTATCGCTCGAAGAGGAGACAAGAGCGTCGACCTTCAGAAAAGTGCCATGGCACCCTAATTTGCATATGCTTAAAATTAGGAGAACGTAACGCAACTAAGTATACGATTGCAAGAAAGAACAAAAGCGAATGAATATCTTGAACAAATCTAAAAGAAATCTTGAAAAGATTGGAAGATCTAATCTTTCCAAAAAATTTTTAGAATCTTGTATCTATTATTTGAAGCTTAATTGTTATTAAGAAGTAAGCATATTAATTTCAAATTTATGATCGTTGTCATATTGTAAAGTTTTTTCTAGTAAATCTCTATATAATTCAAAATAAAATAATTCCATGATTATGATATTGCAACCTATTATAAATTTTAAGCATTATGAATATCGTTAAATTGATAATTTATACACGGTATACATTCGATACATTTATTGCATCATTTGCATCCCTGCACAATTACGACAGATTTTTATAAAAAATGCAAAAGATATTCCAAGAAAAAAATTTGGACTCAAAAACTGGTGGTGAATCATATTTATTGCTCCAATAATTAGAGATTTAATTTTATCTAATTTTTATTTAATTTTATCTGAAATAGAACGCTCTTTTGCAATGACCTCTGAGAATGCGATATACCGTTCGATTTCACGTGCAATATTTCTAGATTTTAAGTTCATGCTATAAATAATGTACAAATGTTCGTTATAGATGTACGTCGTAGACGATGATAACGACGATACATTCTGTCGTCTCTATCGCGAAAGCCATTAGAATTGTATCACATTCGAGAACGATGAGCGATGCAATGCTTTGTACTTTATTAATTAATGCTGAAAGAGTTGTAATTATTATTCGCGTATATTTTTGTACATATTTATTGCAAACATTTTATATATGGATCTGATACGATAACACACGAAATAGAATTCTTAGTAGAACTCCGTTTGTTACATCTATTTATAGGTAAGATTCTACTTATTATTGGATATAATCTAAGAAAAGTAATAAAATTTCTTATAATAGGTTTTCCCCTCATCCCCCTAACACCGTCTTCATACATTACTTCAAATAAGAGAAGATCATATTGATACATAATCAAAGTTAAACATGCATATATTTTTAAGTAATCTTATTATAATCTATAATTATATATCTTATATATATAATACAATGTATATATATATATATATAATATATAGTTACTCATATAGAAAACTATTCGATCTATTGTTAACGGGTTATGCAAGTTTTATCATTAATAAATACGCAGCCAGTATTCACTTTAATTATCTTGAAAAAAAAAGTATTCAAGATAAAATTTAAAAAATCTTAAAGTTTATATTCGTAAGATGATTATTTGTTCGCAAATAGATATTTTCGTATTCAAATTATTAATTATGATAAAGTAACAGAAAACTACCATCTCTAATGACTATTATATTTTGTAAAATTTTTAGTAAACGCTTAATTTGAGAAGTTTCTCTCTCAAAATATGATCGTGATAAATGGAGTTCTGCTTGCGGTGTCTAGTTAGAAAATTAGGTCGCATTATTTTGTTACCTTATAAGTACTCAACAGTTTATATCTATTTCGCGTACGAAAAAATAACATTATTTCGTGTCCAATGCTTCATTTTATATCAATGTACAAATATATTGCATTTTTTGGACGAACAAATAGCAAGGCAGTGCCGATTTAGTTAATTCTCTTTAAGTCGCGAAAAATATTAATCGAACTCTAAAACGATACGTTTTGTCACAGAAATGACACATTGG
The DNA here is from genome assembly GCF_001594045.1 of Atta colombica. Classification (NCBI taxonomy): domain Eukaryota; kingdom Metazoa; phylum Arthropoda; class Insecta; order Hymenoptera; family Formicidae; genus Atta; species Atta colombica. The sequence goes on from NW_017259361.1 coordinate 735,588, forward strand.
GTATGATATATTTAATATTCAATTTTAGTTCCTAACAACTTTCATAAAAATGAACACACTATAACAAATTTTTTCAATCGAAACGCCAAACATTAACAGTAACAAGCAAATGTATATAACTTTATTAATTAATAAAAAGAGGTATAACAACGGAAAGGGAATAGCAATTTTTAAAAACTATTTTTTACGATATTAAACAAAAGGATTATCAATGTGAATACACAACTAATAAGGAATAAAGCCTTTAACAGTCAAAACTGAATCATAAGTGCTTAAATAATTTGATGTGAATTTATACATTATCTATGTAATTGTTTTAAATTACGCCGAATTGATTTTTCAATCTTGAAATGCAAATCTGAAATTTATAGTAGTAAAATTTATAGTAGTAAAATTTATAGTAGTAAAATTAAATCCCAATATGAACTTTTGATTATTAAAAAATTTGCTCTTTTCTTACAAAAAAGGGCAATTCCGCCAGGTAGATTAGTTAACATTCAAAATTATAGAAATACTGATCTTTAAAAAAAAATGAGTATCATACTCAGCGTATCATTTTAGTGTTAGATAATTTAATGAGTAGTTTACTAAATTTTCTAGTTTTCTTTTTTAATAAATTCGCGATTAATTATATTATTAACAATGGCGATAAATAATATTATTAACGGCACTGATATAGAAATATTAAGCAAGATAAATGTTAAAAATTTCAATAATTATACGTAGATAATAGAATAAAAAAAAATACTTACATGTGTTATATCGATTTTGCGAATCGAATATATTTGATTTGTTTATGGCACGAAAAAACATACCTATCTGAAAAGCTGTTTGATAAGGCTAACATAGTACGATACAGGGGGCATTAAAGGTAATGAAATGCAACATACATATAATAAATTCATTTTTAAAAAAACCAAAGAGCGCTCTGTAATATATAACAAACTATATTGATTCATAGTAAAAGTTCCTTCGAAGATGTACAGTATATCACTGATGTATGTTGTTTGTGTGTATACGAGTTAAGGAAAAAGTTCGAACCGGTGAAATATCTTGAAAATCAAATATTAAAAAAAAAGATTTCAAAAAAAGATGCAAAAGTTGTAGAGTTTAAAATAATCTATAACTTTTGTATGAAATATTTTTTTAAAAAATGCTTTATTTTCGAGATATTTTACCGGTCCGGAATTTTTTCCTCACTCTGTATATGTCTATCTGGTTTTACATTTATACACACACACACACACACACACACACACACACACACACACACACACACACA
>NW_017259361.1:736913-739065 GCF_001594045.1 Atta colombica
ACACACACACACACACACACACACACACACACACACACCGTACATTTTTATATATGGAGCAAGAGATAAACAAAGCTAGCATTTTTTTTAACTCATTAAAGGCGCCCATTTTATTTCTGAAATAATGCATCTTTAATAAAAATTTTACATTAATTTTAAAAATAGAACAGAAATAATTTCTAGAAATCTAAGTGAGACAAGTAATCCAAAATCAGATCACTGGAGATGATTCAGAAAAGGAACAGCAACAAAAATACAGAATCTTCGGGATCTTGTTAACGCATGCTAACATTAATCCTATGTTTAAAAGATCCCTTATAAATTATCAGTTTTTTCCAATATAAGTTCTTTCTTAGCATTCATCGCGTTAAAGGAAAATTAACATAAATTAGCCTTTAATGAGTCAATTAACCGAGATGATACGCTCTCCCCGTACTCGTTGTACAATGATTAAATCACGATTAAATCACGATTAGTCGAGACCAACATCATCGTGAGGAGATGATTTCGGGGGATTAAAACGACCAGCCCCAGCACCAGGAAAACCAGGCATACCGCCTGGGAAATTCATCCCGGCAGCGCCAGGCATACCGCCAGCACCGCCGAATTTCGAAGCCATTTTATTGATAAGGGCCATTACCTTGGGATTGTTCTGGTATTTGAGGACATTTGTCGGATTCGTAGAGATCTCCCTGAAGGCCTCGGCCACTTCTGGATCCTACACATTCATTCATAAAAACAATCAAATTGCGCGTCATTGTTGTTGCGCATTAAGATTCATTAAAATTATACGCGATTATCGATAAAAATTATATATTTAATTTCTACTCAATTTCTCGTAATCTTAACTAAATCATTTATTCCTATTCAATTTATTACTATTTTCTTAGTTTGAAGTAAAAGAAAGAAATATATGCTTGAACGTGGAATATTTATTCTTGATAAGTTTAAAATTAGTCCTTTAAAGTCAGAAATTATGTAGATAACATTCTAAAATGTGTAAAATCTATATGTTCAGAGATGGTCATTTTTGTAACTTTCAAATATGAGCGGAAATAAAAAAAATATCTTCAATAGATGTTTATTAAAAAAGTAATTAAAAACTTTTAAATCATTATATAAAACAAAATAACTTTTATTAAAAAAAAATTGTTTTAACTATTATTTAAAAAAATAGCTAATTGCGAATGTATACACTTAAAAAACATACTATATATACGTATACTAAAATTAATGAAATTTCAATATCGAGAAATATTTTTGCGTTACTTCACATTTTTCTTTGCAATAGCATGTATAACTCGTTATATTTTCCAAAAAAAAGACCATGACTGATATTGTCAATTTATTAAAAAGACTATGATTTTTTTTTCTCGCGAACTTACCTCGAAGGCTTGAAGTACATCAGGATCTTTAAGAAACTGATAGAAATCTCCTACGCCAGGAGATGTATTTCCCGCATCCGTTTGAGAAGTTCGCGTATTTTCCTCTCGAGCTTTGGCTGCCTCTCGCGCTTTCCGCACTCTTTCTTGTCTCTCGCGCTCCAATTTTTCTTGCGCCTTCCGTTCCTTTTTTCTTTTATGTTCTTCTATTTTTCGCGCCTAATACACAATGAATATAACATTATTTATTCATTTTGTTAAAAAATACTAACTTAAGGTTACTCGGTAAAAATACTGCATCAAAAGAATTAAGCACAGAGAAGAGAATTAAAAGAATTACAACTTACATACTACAGAATGTTTACTCTCGTAAAAAAAATCTTTGAGAATTCGCAGATTTTCCAAGTGTTTTTATTTAAAATTCTAGATAAGAGAACCAGAATAAGAGAATGTTAAATGCAATTTTGAAAGGGGAGCGAGTGTAGGGTGAATCTCGCTTCGCAGTAGTTATTCTTCCGATATATTCAAAGCGTGGAGTTTAATTAACTGCACTTTTTGATCTCAATGGTATGTGGCAGAATAAAGCTATAAGCTTGACGGCGAACGCGCAAGGTTCAATCTAAACATAGGCGTAAGCAAATGATCGCAATCCTTGTGATCTTTTACAGAAAAGAGCGATCCACCGTGCGCTTTTAGGAACGCGTCCAAATCTTAAATTATAATGACGTGGAACATGCCTGGCTGAAAATCTATGTGTATATATATATATA
>NW_017259361.1:739101-739479 GCF_001594045.1 Atta colombica
TTGTGACCATAAACAATTAATGAGCTTATTATAGATCATCAAATGGCCCATTTAACTCTCTCGTTATCTTTCAAAAATGCTATAAAACTTTGTACTAATAGGCTAGTATTCATAGTCGATTCTTATTTTAAAATTATCTTAAAATACTAATACAGCTCTGCGATTGATTTATGACATTTTAAGACTGTATTTTTAAGACAATCTTAAATACATAAGAATCGACTTTGAATGTAGTCGGCCATTGTCTGGTAATGCTTGCGTTAAGCTTTGAAAAATGCAAATTCAGTTTATAAATAATTTTAATGGAAGTATAGTTTGCAAAATTAATTAAATATCATAGAAAATTAAATAATTTCGGAGATCTAACTGCAAATAGCA
>NW_017259361.1:739579-740973 GCF_001594045.1 Atta colombica
AAATAATATCCGCATATGCACTCATATATTATATGTACACACACACACACACACACACACACACACACACACATATGCGCGCGCGTGCGCACACGCACACACATACATATCGTAGATATTTTCTCTACTAAAGTATAAAAAAGTTCCTCAAAAGGTAATTAAGCATTTCTTTCAACTACAAATCTAATTAATTAAATATATGGGTTTCCGCAAGTTTCAGCGAGTTTCAGCAAAAAAAGAGAAAAATGAAGTAAAAGGGAGGAGAAGAGAAAGAGAGGACTTTTGCACGGCGGGCCACCTTATACGGATGCGACCCGGGCTTCTAAATATAAAGGCGCCCGCGGTTCTGACGTTCCTTTGCTTCTGTGCGCGTGTATTTCGGCGAATCTCATCTCTCTGGTTATATGTTACGCTTCGGTTAGTTATTCTTCACCAATGAAGTAGTAAAATTCCCCTCTCTATGCTTATAATTGATAAATTAAAGGATATACGTGAAATATTGAAAATCTATTAGTCGTTTCAGCGCTTATCATGCATTATAATTCGAGAATTTAATTATAAGTTTTATTCAGAAAAAAAATGAAGATACTGACACTCTTAATCAACAAAATCATTAGATATTTTAGATACTGAAAATCAATTTAATATCTTTTAATCACTATTCCAAAGTCAGAAATTGATTTATAAAAAAGCTGATAAAAAATAGCAGCAAAATATTGATGTCATATAGTATCATATTGTATAAAATCAAAAATTTCTTTCACAAAATCAAACAAAAAATTTAGTGATTCCTGATAAAATTTCGAATAGTAACTTAATACTCTCGAAATGTTGAAAACGCGAAAGCACAATGAGAAAAGCACAATGATCCAGATTTTAATCCCAGAGATAAAATTTGGAAATTTAAATTTAGAAATTTCAGAAATTTCGAAACATGTTAGAATTCTACATTCATACCTAAAATTTTACGATCAAATTTTGCATTTTATCTTTTCATTACATTGCTATATTTGGTGATAAATGCACGATAACGTGGATGCAACTTTAATCTTTCAATTGGGCCGACAATACTGCAAATGGGTGGAAAAGAGATAATGGAAAATAGATGTTTTCGTAAATGAAAAAATGGGTAGAATAAGTTATAATGGAAACTGTGAAGTTTCCGGAAATGACGTTCGGTGCGACTTCATCACTCGCACCAACGAAATCGTCAAGCGGTCAACGATTTACATTACGCTATCTGTTCCAGATAAATCTTTCCGCATAAGCATTAGGAAAATGTCGAAAGATATTTTTAAATACACTGTGATATAGTCCGAAACTTCTACGCGACATTAACTCCAGAAAGAAGACATTATGCCAAATATATATATATATATATATATATATATATA
>NW_017259361.1:741073-749174 GCF_001594045.1 Atta colombica
GTATTAATAATATTTAAAAAGTACTGTTAGTTACAAAATTATCAAGAATACAAAGAAAAGTATTAGAGAATCAGATTGTCCTTATAAAATCATCCTCAAGAATATTAATTGAAAATCAATATTATATATTTGTTACTATTTTATTTCAAATTTTAGTACCGTTATCTCTGATATTTAATCGTCTAAATTTATTAATCTACAATTAATAAATTTAGAATTTGATTTTCAATTAGTATTAATTCATATTAATAAAATATTCGAGAATCGATTAAGAAAGTACTTCAATACTCTATATATACTAATGAAACGAAAGATTTTTACTTGTAATAAAATGAAACTTTTACATATCAAGAACATAAATTATAAGGAAAAATATTTCTTTAGTCTGAAATAATTAATTCGACAGTACTGATCAATGAATCCCAAAATTAGGCAAAGTTATGAACTTGCATCCTAAAAACAACTATTTCGAACGCGAATTTTGTGTAATGGCGTGGAGTAAGCGACCTTGAGCTACGTTATGTGTCTGCAAAAATAAGAGCTACTCTCTGCTTGTCGAAAAAGATCTTTCTCTCCTTTTTCTAGTAACATTACACGTTATTCAACACGTCAGTCGAGATCAGAAACAATATCAAATTGGTATATCATTGCTAATACATTCAATATCCAAAACCAAATCGTTAAATAACGTTAAAGCGAACGTATTCGTGAAGTCAACAGACAACTCTCATAACTATCGATCGAGGCTGATTCTGGCCACAGTGCTCGATGATTTTAGCCACACTCGATATAATGTGTGCATGTGCGCGAGTAAGCGCTTCCGCATCCGTCGGAAGTTTTTTCTGTTGTCCGACCGATGACCACGAAAGCCAAAGGCTTATGGACCCGTGGAAAAGTGGGACGATAGAGAAAAGGAAAAGAAAACAACGTCACTGTCCCTACATCCATATCCGTAAGAAGAAGAAGAAGAAGACGAAGAAGAAGAGAGAGGGGCGTCTTTCGGGGTTTGACGGTAGTGACAATGCCAGTGCCTCGCGAGCTAGTTGGAGTTGAGGGCGACGACGAGATCGAGAAGTAAGAGAGGACGAGCTGTGTGCCAACCCTGGCCCCGGCCGATCGCGTAGTGTCTAGTGTGACGAGATGACGGGTGCGCGGATGAGACCCGCGCTCGTCGTGGGCCTCTTCCTGAGCTTTCTAGCCGTTGCCTTACGAGGTCAGTAAAATCATCAGAAACCTCACGCGGATAAACCTTAGCATCTTGAAGATTGGATCGTACCTTGAGTTGGATCTCGCGAACATGAATTTATTCTCGTGCGGTCAATGACTTCGTTAGATTTAAATCGATCGGTTGATCCTGCCGTAACGAATAGATTCAAAGTATCCAGCTTATTTGTCGCTAAGTGTGTTGTAATTTGAACACTTGCTATAGAATTTCTTCGATTCTTTGATAAACTCGTATGAACATTTCTTTATTAATCTTATTAGCGATATCAAATATTCTTCTTGATTGTGCTATAACTAAATTGTTACAATTTGAATGTTCAAACCAACCTTAAGCTGGTAGACTGATTCCAAGATCTAAATTATGTGATCGGAGTTGCAGTAGCAAAGGAAAATATGGAGAAGATAGCTTCTTCGAAACGTGCAATTCGAATAGTCGACGACAATGAAATTGAAACGTTGACGAAACTATGACGATTGACTGACGAAGGTCAATGTTATGTAAAGATATCCGGTGCGCGTCATCGGTCCTTTATAGCTCTCTTATTTCTATCTATATGTACTGATGATTCAGCCATAATTTAATATATCTCGTAGAATTTATTAAGAATCTTGTTGATTCTGATCAATTCAATATTTTTTAAATATTTTTGTCGAAAATAAGATTACATCTATATATGTCTATCCCTTACATTTAATCAATTTTGATCGTATAATTCTTTTTTTATCATATAATTTAAATTAGTACGATAAGTTTGAAAAATATTCGTCTCATAATTTTTTATTGGTAATTAATAAAATAAATGATGCCTTTAAAAATAATAATTAAACATTAAATATATTCCAAATGTATCCTATTTTGGAATAAAAATATTTCATTTTTTACAATAACCGAAATTGTTAATGATTGAAGAAGCACCTAATGCATCGTCTCAAATAAAAGTCGTCGTTCAAGGATTTGTTATTTTAGGAATCGATGAGAGTTGGCTGTCATCAACCTGCACGATAATTACATAAGAAACCGCATAAATCTGTGACAGCATCGTCCTAAGTTTCCAGAAATGAATTGTTTTAATTATGTGTTCAGACATAATTATCATAAAACTCCATTAATTTTTAATTTTTTTATAACTTAAATATCGCATAAATGCAAAATAAATTTATTCAAATCGATGTTTATGACAAATCAAACGCTTGCTTTCCACATAGCGTCACATAGTTCATTAAATGATTATAAATGAATTTTCGTGAGACAATGATATTTTGAGGATTGTGTTAGCAAGAAAAGCAATCTATCCACATTAAATTTTAGATTTGTATCAGATTTTCTGACAATTTATGTTGCAAAAATTTCTTACGATTAAGTACGACAAAAAGCTATACATATCGTAGACTATGGAAAATTCAGGATTCTATATTTACCCGGCGCAGCTGCGCTTGCCAAACGACAGCTGCCTGCGTGCATCTTTTCCTATCTCTCGTAACTTAAAATTCGCTCGTATTACTGCATTATTCTGGAAACCGACAAGAGCCGAAAATTTTGCGATTGAGAAAATGATGGAATAATAGCGTTTTTCTATTCGATAATAACTTAAAATGGAGTCGTAAAGAATAACTTCAAAAGTGGATCAAATCTTAAAAGATGAACTCAGAAGATTTAGTCTTAAGTCTTAAAACATGGTAGAAAATCACTCATATTTATTTTTCTGTATTCAAATCGCGATGAAATCAAAGTGTGTATGTTGGGATCTCGAGATATTATTCAATCAAAACATATCCATAAAAGAAAAAAGAATTTTATATTGTTTCTCACGTAACAAAATAAAATGACTTGACAATCCAACACAAAAAAAAGTTAATAAAAGGGCTTCGATTAAAAGTAGGAAATGATTTTGTTTTTCAGCGAAGCTACAACTTGTGCCAAAAATTGTAGTATGTGATATAACAATGAGATATAGTGAGACACGTAAAGATATCTCACTAAACGAAACTTCTCGTGTTTACGTACGTATCACGTGAACTCGTAAATTACAACAATTCTCTACCGGCAGCATAGTTCAAACAATTATCAAATAAAATTGGCAACAGCCTTTTGCAACTTTGTCGATACCATTTTTATATAGTCTTTATTTTATCGAATTAATTTTATCACTTTTTAAAATACAAGTATAATAGGCAAATGAGAATCAAGCGTTGTTAATTAGGTTGTTAATTATAATACATATTTCACGTATAATTGACAAACAAACAAATGTTTTGGCGCTTCCTCAGGCCATCTTCAGTGTACAATCAAATTTTACTATATTAAAATAGTATCTCGACATCCTAATGAAAGATACATTTAATTCAAGTTGACTAACTTTTTAAAATGTAACTGTCAAGTTATCTAATCGAGAAATTACAATTTTAATAAAAATACGTAGATAAATTTCATATATTATTTATAAAGTTTAAAGATATTTATAAAATTTATATCGTAATGGTTTGAAATTTATCCGGCATCATAAAAATTTCCATATTTTTTCTTCGTCACAAAATCCAAGTTACTACATATTCGTTGATCAATGTTATTATATCAAGATCGTTGATATCAAGATTAACTGATAAGAATAGTACAATGTCCTATTAAATAATGTCTGGCAGAAACGAGCATAGTCCAATCAACTCATTTTTCTTAAAAAGAGACGATAAAAATACGATTCGCTCGCCTAATATATAAATATTTTCGAGTACTCGGCTCAAAGCCCGCCTACTCGCCGCTAAACTTAGAAACCGGCTACGTCCCAGGCTACCGTCTAGGAAGATGATATTGACATTTTCTTCAGAGTGGAAATTCCACCGTCTTCACATTTTGCAACGGTAGTACTTATTAAATTAGACCCCATCGCGAGTAAATTACTATCGGTATTATAATACATTTAAAAAAAGTTGATAAAAGCTTTTTCCTCGCAAACAACTCTTTAATAAAATTTGAGATACAAATGTCTTAAGCAAGAATTTAGATTAAGATGACTCGAATAAGATGACAAGAAAATTATGCTAATTATGTAATAAAAAATATTACATTGAATGTGTAAATAATGAATGTATAATTGTTATACATGTATATTAAATAAAATGTAAATCCAATTATTTTTTCTAGTATATTTAATTTCGAAACTATATTAAAAGACGAATAACATTGTAAAAAATATATAAAGAACTACAGCAAAGAGTCCAAAATCTTTCAAGTAGTTAAAATTATCTATACAAAAGAACCTTTATGGAGAGAATATCTAGAAAGTCTCCGAGAATTATTACAGTTACAAATGAAATCGAATAATTGGAAAACATCACTTTAGTACAAAATTTTTTTTTATTTTGGCGTACGTTTTTTTTTCTTGGTTTTTCTCTTTATGTTTTCGCAAATCTCCATACATGAAAAAAAATGTATGATTGAATTAACTGAAATTCTGATGGAAAATAAATGATTCGCAGAATTTCAGGATTCCAATTAATTCAACTGAACATTTTTCTCTGTGTATGAATCAAATTTTGCAAAAAAACCTATTTTTCACTGCTAAAGAAATTCTCTTATTTTTCCCTAAACTTTAATCAATGTTCAATTACTCCAAATAAAATTATTTGCTAAAATTTAATCGCATTATTTAATAAGAACCAACTAATTTTAATAATAATTATTATTAAAATAAAAGTCTAAAATCATACGTCTGTTTCTAAAAAAAAAAGTACACTTAATGTGGTAATGCAAACTTTCGTCAGACACGTCGGATGACAAGTCGCGCTAGGTGTTCCTGAACACCTGTCACCAGGCATGAACACGCTCGCTCGGCAGTCATCAGAGTATGCGTAATGACTTTGACAGGTTCTTACGTCACCTGGGTCAGATATTTCGGGTTGGTGGTCGCGTGGCGTTAAACTCATCATCACCAAAGCTGTGTTTCTTCGTGCAGTGAGTTATCTAATACCGCGCGCGATATCTTTTGGCACGTATCATTAACGCGCGCATCGAGAATTCTTCTAGCCAAAAATTTCTACTAGCCAGAGCACTCGGCAAAACGCGAGCAATGTAAATATTTCAGCGATACATGCAAGATTTCTGGCATATCAACTTCCCTATTCGATATCGTGAAATTATCAGACAAGGTGAATTGTATTAAATATAATTGTCTTTTATTAAAAACACATGTATCTAATGCAGCATTTGCCAATCTTTTTCAATTCGCAGCACATTAAATAACAAGCCAAATTTTTCGATGTACATTATTAAATGCACACGCTTCAGTGCTCAGCATAAATCTTTCCTGCTATAACACGACATTTAGAAACCACTATATGACTTTAGAAACAAAAAGTTGTACAGTTTTTATTTTTAACATTTTAAAAGTGATTTTATTTAGAGACGCAACGGATAATGATTTGTCAGATAATTAGATACCGGATCTTATCCAGTAAAACCAAATAATTAGATAAGATGGATCAGATTTTGTACGGAAATTGCACAAAGAGATTGAAACACTAAAAATCTAATAGTTTTTTTTACAATAAAAAGAGAATTTTTTTATATAAACCATAATAAATATGCTATTAATACCATTATAGATTTAATATTTATTACAGAAGAAACAAAAATTATTATCTAATAATATAGAAATGCTCACATTTATTTTAAAAAAACATAAAATATTCAAAAATACTTAAAAAATAATGTATGTAACAAAAATGTAATATACAAACAAAGAATAAAGGCATAAAAAATTATTTCAATTTAATTTTTAAATTATATAACATATTTTTTTTGTTTTTTATTGTTGAATAAAATAAATCTAGCAGAACATACAAAATATAAGACAAATTTCTTTTCAAACTCAAGCAAAAAATTAAATGTTGAAATAACGCTTTAGGAGTACAATGCGAAGACGAGCAGGTACCATCCGAGGACCTTTGTCGACCGTACATCGAGAAAGCGCTCAAGGATCTCGGCACAGGTAATACTAGGTGATGACGAATACTCAGCTGGAACACAGCGATTTCTAGAATATTTCATTTGAAGGATCTTTGGAGCAGACCAGTGCAGAGGTCGGAACCGAGATCGATCAAGAGAACGATCTCGCAGATGATGAAGAAACATCACCTACTAGCGAGGAAGTAAGCCTTAATCTATTCATATAAGTTAACTTTTTTGCGATGTACAGAATGTTTCAAAGAAATCTTACTATTAAAAATTTATTTATTTAGACCGATGAGGCAGAAGACGATGTTTCGAAAGAAGAGACTGAAGATAAGGAGGGATCGGTAGAGGAAAGAGCTGAAGCAGCTGCTGACGAGAGTAAGGAAGCAACCGAAGAGCAGACTGACGAAGAAGAAAAAAAACAGGAAATAGAAGAAGAACAAAGTGAAGAAGACGCGACTGATAAAAATGTCGAAATTAGCACCTTTGAAGAAGGTAGAATTAATAATCGTTGATGCTTTTTAAATAAATGTTGACATTTCTGAATTTGTTGAAAATGCAAATATTTAAGACATAATAAAAGAAAATAACAATATTGTTCAGAAGAAGCAGAGAAAGCTGAGGAAGCGTCCACTGAAGCAACTGAAGATGAAGGAGAACAAACCGACTCCTCCGAAAAAGTGACAGAGAGCGAAGAAACGAGAACTGAAGAAGATGAAAAGCTCGACGAAGAAAAATCTGACGAAGAAACAAAAGTAAAAGACGAAAATTTCGAGGAAGAAGAAGTAGACGACGAAGTAAAGTCCGAAGAAGAAAAGGAGGAAGCTGATGAATCGCAAGTTGAAGACGAAGAACAAAAGGAATCCAAAGAAGCTACTGAAGAAGTAGAAGTTGAGTCTAATGAAAAGATAGAAACTCAACAAACATCTACGGAAGTCAGTGAAGAAGTTGAAGAATCTGACAAAGAAGAAGTTGACAGTAAAACTGATGAGGCCGAATCGATCGAAGATCAGACGGTAAGCGCTGAGGATGAAAAAAGTGACACAGAGAAGAAGACTCAGGATGAAAGCGCTGAAGCTGAGAATGAAGAAAAAGAAAAAGAGAGCGCAGAAGATGCTGAAACATTAAGTTCCGAAGATGTAGAAAAAGAAACAAAGACAGAAGAAGCAGAGGCAAAATTTGCTAAAGAAGAAGAAAAAGAAGAAGAGGATACAACAGCATCTACGGAAGAAGAAACGAAATCAGAGGAAGATGAAACGAAATCCGAAGAAGCTGAAACAAAATCCACAGAAGAGGAAGACACGAAGACTGAAGAGGAAGATGGAAAATCGGAGGAAGAGGACGCAGAATCCGAAGGAGAAAAAAATGAAGATGTAAAATTACGTGACAAACGAGAAATCGGTGAAGAAGACGCTGAAGCAGATGAATCTACGGAAGAAGGTAAAAAAAATCTTGTAACTAATATTCGATCTTACGACAATTCATTTTCTTCATCTACCAGGCTTATGATATAATTATATTAATGATGCTACATCATTCTATATTATTGACAAAAATATAATTAATATAATTTACAATACTCGCTATCAGTTGCTAGTGATGAAGAACAAGAACCAACTCCAGAGGAGGACCTGATTCAAGAAATCAAAATTCCGGAAAATCTTCGACCCAGAGAGCACATTAACCAATTGTTAAAATTGGACGAAGAAAATGAGGAAAAAGAGAGAGCTATACAAAGAGAAGCTGATATTATTCTTAGGGATTTGAAAAGACTCTATGATAACGCTATAAAGCCATTAGAAACTATGTACAAGTATAGAGACTTGAGTAATAGGCATTTCGGAGGTAAGCGATTATGATTTTAAAATTAATTGTATTTTTTATCTTTTGATTCACTCAATTATAAAATATGTATATGTATATATATAT
>NW_017259361.1:749274-755460 GCF_001594045.1 Atta colombica
ATAATCTATTATTATTTTAATTTATTAGATCCCGAGATATTCTCCAAGCCACTAGTGCTATTTATGGGACCGTGGAGCGGCGGGAAATCGTCCATCATTAATTATCTGCTCGACATCGAATACAAGTCAATGTCATTGAGGACAGGTGGGTAATTAACTAAAAGAGGAATGTGATCTCTCTTTGTTACATTTTTTCTTTGGCTTTGCGCTGGTAAAGTAGTCAAGACTTAGCGATAGCTGGCATGCTAGGAGCATGAATATACAGAGAGTGTTTAGGTGGTTTGAGAAAGTGCTTAGAAGAGCATTGCAAATCGCCAAATGGAAAAAATGACACAGGAGCCGAGCCATCACCGGCCTACTTCAACATAATAATGCACGGCGAGGAGGAGGAGGTTCTTGATGGCACCCAGTTGGCCGCCGATTGGACTTTTTCGGGATTGCAGAAGTTCGGACAGGGTCTACTAGATCGTCTCAGAGGCCTGCGACTTAATAATAAGTTGCTAGAAAAGGTAAGCGATTGTAAAAGATCTTTATCCGTCTATAAATATTTATTGCGTATTGGGAATGTACGTTGACAAATAATGTGCAATCATATTGATTAAGATTAAAAATTTGGAATTTTTAATTAGAATAAATATTTAGAACGTTTCATATTTGAAACTTCAACGATTGATTTTCAATCAAAATTATACAAAATAAAATTTGTGCTCTATTCTTTAATAAAATTAAGAAAAGTTCTAAGTTAAAGTTCTAACTAATTTTTAAATCATCTTATTATGCATGATTAAAAACGTATACTGAAAGGCTGGCTTTAATATGATAACAAGTAAAGAAAAATTGTAATTGTAAAATTGTAATTATTCACAACTATAATCATTGATATTATTCGAAGAGCGTTACATGATAAAACTACAATAAAATTCTACATGTTAATTATGAAATATTATTAGGTGAACATTGTCGAGATTCCGGGTATTTTAGAAATTCGAAAGCAAGTTCAACGATTATTTCCCTTCAATGATGCCTGTCAGTGGTTCATCGATCGAGCAGACATAATATTTTTGGTTTATGATCCTGCCAAGTTGGATGTTGGTCCCGAAACCGAAGCGATTCTTGACCAGTTAAAAGGAAGAGAATATCAGGTAAAAAGAGAATATCAGGTAAAAATAAAGAGAGATAAAGTTATTTGCCCCTAAAAAATTAAAAAAACGCCTATAACATTAATATAACATTACTTTTACACAGACCCGTATTATCCTTAACAAAGCCGACCAGGTAAAGCCTGAAGAACTCATGAGGGTGCAAGGCGCCTTAATCTGGAATATATCACCGCTCATGTCAAGCGCGGAGCCGCCAATAATGTATTCTACATCGTTATGGTCATTACCCTACGAGGCTGGTGCGCCTATCAGGTTGTTGTACGCTCAAGAACGTGCATTCCTTCGCGACCTACGTTCCGCAATAAACAAGAGGGTTGAGCACAAGATAGCAAGCGCCAGAAGATTCGCCGTAAGTTTACATCAATTCTAAAAAATACGGAAACTGACGGATTAAAATTCGGAATCCTTCGTTTTCATTCCTAACTTAGAGTACATTGCTGCTTCACTATGCAATTCGGCTAACTCAAGTACGTTCATCACTCAATCTATGCAAAATTTCTCAGACGAGCCCTTAGGGTATATAATTTTAAAATTATATATATAGGATTAACGGGAAATAATCAGAAGAAAACTAAGCAATAACTTGCTAATTACACGCATATATTTCATAGTAGGATACAAATAAATAATTTTTAAATCATCTTATTATGTTAATTACGTATGATTAAAAACGTATACTGAAAGGCTGGCTTTAATATGATAACAAGTAAAGAAAAATTGTAATTGTAAAATTGTAATTATTCACAACTATAATCATTGATATTATTCGAAGAGCGTTACATGATAAAACTACAATAAAATTCTATATGTTAATTATGAAATATTATTAGGTGAACATTGTCGAGATTCCGGGTATTTTAGAAAAATAAATATGGCAAGAAATATTAGCGATGATTGTGAAAAAATTAATGGAGTCAATTGCAATTCGAGATTTTTCGTTCTCATTCCTAGAAGATCTAGTCTGTTGGCGTGCTATTTGTGCTTGTGTCATGCCACGATTATTTTACTCTCTCATAATTATTCCGGTCATCTATAAATATTTTTAATTGATCCTACAGTTCTTATCTTTGTTATAATTCTACAGAATTCTACAAAATAAAAAATAGTTATCTTTCCTCGAAAAAATAATATAAAAATAAACAATAAGAACCTATTAAGAATTAAAAGATCAACTGTTTTATTACTATACTTTAGAATAATTCTATTTTAGTAAAAATTTATTTGATGCGTTCTATCTTTGGCAATTTTAGGTACGAGTACGTAATCACGCTAAGATGGTGGACTGTTACCTGACGACATATTACAATCACAAGACATTCTTCGGCAACAAGCGAGAAATCAGCGACAAGATCATCGAAAATCCACAGGACTATCATATCTACGAAGGCCTCAGCACTCTCACGAATATATCGCGCTACGATCTACCAGATCCGGATGTCTACCGTGATTTCTTTCGATTAAATCCACTTTATGATTTCCCACTACTGAGCTCTACATGTACGTATTTCCGCGGCTGTCCGATCAACAGGCTTGATGTATCCATCGCCTACGATCTACCCGAGTTGGTGGGCAACTATAAGAAGTCGGTAGAGGCGGTGTTGCACGAGAACGAAGGTAACAGTCCACCGAGTTGAGTGCGTATTTGCGTTCCAGAACGGAGCTCTTGATACCATGTGAAATACGGACTGGCGATAAAGCGACGTTTACCTCCGCTAGACCGAGAAGGAACACTCAGCCTGTAGCCGAAATGCCTTGGTAGCTTAAAAATGAGCTCGATGGTGAACGAGCTAAAAAACGTGGTCCGATATTTGAGATGGTACCAAGGATTTTCTTCTTGAAACACAGGCAACTATAGATCGCATTATCCTCGCAAGTTGTATTCGAGCTGCTTTAATGACAAGAAATCGGTAAAAGAGGCTGACGGTCGCGAAAGCAACGAAAGCGGAAAGGAGTCTTGAAGTATGAAAATTGGAGGTACCATCACTTCAACGGGCGAATAACGCCATATAATTTCTAGATCCGAATAGTTTAATCTCGTCCTTCACAACATATGACACAATGTGAAAAAACGTGAACATGCTGTGGAGTGTGATATCACGAGTTCAGTGGTCGAAACACTTCCTCGGTTGCAGAAGAAGAGCAAGTGTATTGCGTGTCTGGTAAAACAATGCTAGTGCTACCATTCCGATCCAAAAGCGGACAGTGAGAGTTCCCTTTGAATTTATGTGTTCAGATATCATATCGATTCGGCGAAAATTCGAGATTTCGGTGCAATAATAGCTTATCTTACTTTTCTAGGCATTTATAAAATTATCAAAATTTATAGAAATTTAATCAAAATTCAAGATAATTTTAAGGGATGTAAAACCGAATTATAAAATTGCCGGATAGAATATGACACCGGCTATTTAATATTAGATCGAATATCTGGTGGGACAATTATCCAGATATTTTTCAGATATCTAGTAAAATTTTTTTATTCTATTTTACAAAAAAAAAAGGAAAGGAAGGCAAACATAGCAATAATAACTTTCTTTATCTCTCCAACATGAAAAGAAAAAGAGGAAAGATAAATTATGCAAGAAATTCAGCTGAAAAGAATAGAAATCTGCATCAATGACAAACTTTAAATATAAAATTTCAACCGGATATATACTGTTTGATACTAATGAAATCTGGCTATCTAATTGAATAGTAAAAAAGGATTAGGTAAGATCCCAGATATCCCTAACTTTAATTTTAAAAATTTCTAATTTCAGAGAATATAACATTAAATCATAACTTTTGTCTTTTTTCAAAAAATTCAATTTTGACATTTTTATTCATATTTAATAATAATTTTAAGAAATTTATTTTCAGAAATAGATATTGACTTATTTATAAAATTAATTTTATTTTAGATAATTATATCTCATAATTTTGCATAAGTTTCGTCTAATTATCTTATTATTAATTGTTATAATTTTAAGATTAATTTTCTAAAGTTCTTAAAAATGTAAACTAAACTACTGTTGCACCTAATACTTAAATTCTCGCGACAAATCGACGTCTGCTGATTATCTAAAAAAAAACAAAAAACAAAATAGACTCTCCAGAATCGATATAATGTTGAGCAACAATCTCGTCCGCCAAATTCCTCTGTACCGGGGAAATTAAACTAATACCGAAATATTTCCATTACGAAAAAGAGATAAGATGATCTCTTCTTGTGGCTTTTGTGGAATACCTCGTATAAGCTGATTTTGTGTTCTTATTAAAATGTGTAATTAAATTCATTAAAGATATACTGATCTCTCATGCATTGCTCAGTTAATGCGTGAGATAAATGGTAATGTTTGTTTTTGATCAAAAATTTAGCTTCCTTTTAGTTGGTGCGTTAGATAAAATAAAGTTCCTTATATCTTTAAATACTGAATTTAAAAAAATTTTGGATATCAAAATTAAATTTTTTTCAAATTCTTAATTGCCTAATTTTTCAAAGTCACAAAGTTTTAATTAATTCTTCCAAGTCTTCAATTATTAAATTTTTTAATTCTAATAATTCTTAAGTCATAAAATTCAATGTAAAATTGAATTTTTTAAATAATTTTAATAATTTTTTTATATCTTTAAATCATTTTTGTTGCTATCTGTCTCAAATATATTTCATTAATTTTGAATCAACTTCTGAGAGAGAGAGAGAGAGAGAGAGAGAGAGAGAGAGAGAGAGAGAGAGAGAGAAAGAGTAATTGGATTTAATATCATAATCCTAATCAAATGACACCAAGATAAATACAACGACGGTAAGCAAGCTTTTTCATTTACATGAAGTAATGATATAAATATAACGCGATTTAGCGTTTGAATAAATGTATTGTTGATATATTATGACTATTATGTTATTGCTATTGTTATTCTACAATATACAAAGATCACATCAAGTAAATTTAATGTTACAGATACATGTATGTTATGAAGATTATCTATTTCTTTAGTTAGAGTTAACATATTGTTATTATATATCAGTGCGCTCCTCACCCTGATAAAGCGAATGGCAAGGTTCATGAAAAACATTGGCATTAGCAATGGATAAAAACACGGCGATAACCCACAAATCTTATCTTATGGTATCTTTGAAAAATATTGCTCTCATCATTAAGAAAGTTCTCTAAGAAATTTTATGGACTTATAAAATTAAAAAAAAAAATTGTTACGTCTTATAAGTTGGCGAAACAAATGAGCAACAAATAAAAATGATTAAAATTGATTTTGAAATGAGTTAAAATTGATTCTGCTCACTTTGTTCCATTAATTTATAAGATGTAACTTTTTTGTAGAATTTTTTAACTCAATTATGATGTTGATGATGATTTAGAAATAAAAAGAATTACTATTTTTTAATTCTTATTATCTTCTAGAGAGGTGCATGGCTCTATGTAAACGATCGATTAAAAGATTCAATTATGACCTTCATTTCACGCCTCGGTTTTATAAAAAGTTAATTAGAGAATAGAAATTGAGTTGTAACCTGATGTGCATTTCCTATGAACATAAAGAACATAAAGCGATACTTACATTCGGTGTCGTCTCACGTAGCCATTCGTCTGCTTGTTCATCGAAATCCAGCTTACAAGCTAGTCTCAGATCGTTTGCCGCTTCCTCGAACTTTCCAAGCAAATGATAAGCTCTTCCTCTAAATTTGTAAGCCGCTGCGCTGTCTGGATTTAATTCTATAGCACGGTCGCAATCACGAATACAAGCATTCGGCTTGTTTAATATTAGGAAAACTTGACCGCGTTTAGCATATAATAAAGCTGCTTGAGGATTTAGTACAATAGCCTCTGTATAAAGTTGCATGGCTTTTTCATAATCTTTCTCCACAAATGCAGAGACTGCTTCAGATCTTTTTGCTTGTGACTCTGCGATTTCCTCCTCATTGGGTTGTAAAGTCAAATTTCCCATTTTTTGAGGAGCATCTTCATCAGGTTCTAAAAGAGAAAGATAAGCATGTTATTACATATTTATTATAAAAAACATTATATATATA
>NW_017259361.1:756645-757478 GCF_001594045.1 Atta colombica
AAAAACATTATATATATATATATATATATATATATATATGATTTGCAAAAGATAAAAATATAAGACAAACCGATTACACCAGTCATATCCAACTCTAAGTCACTCTCTTCACTCTCTTCACTCTCTGGTACTGATTCAAATTGTGGTTGCTCAGATTTGTTTTCAAATTCTGTTTTGGTATCTGAGGAATCATTTGTTTTAGCTTCTGGTACCTTACCACCATAATGTTCTATTAAATCCTTAATATAGGACAATTTTGGATCATGAAGAAGAGACGCATCACTCATGCATTGCTGAGCAAACAATTTTAGCTGTTGTGTGACTTTATCACTAAACACAGGCACCTCCATGTTATCTGCAAACATGTCGATTTATTAAATCATATCAAATGCTCCGTTTATGAATTCAAGTAGCCTAACCAAAGGTTACTCTTGCGTAATAAACCATCTATTGATGTATGATGCAAAAATATATATATCTTTAGACATTCAAAAACATATATCGATGATATCTAATTTGAAAAATACGCGACTCACGTTCTGCCTTTAGGAATAATTGAGAATTGTGAATATAAGTCAGGTGAACTCACCACTGATTATGAACGAATGATCTTCCGAAGTAATCTTATTGTGTATCGTGAACTATTGTGTATATTATATTATTTATGTTTTGCCTCCGGATCAGTTTATTCAAGCACAATAACTGCACAATAAATCCTGCAACGCAACGTCCCGTGATCGTATTCAAAACCGGATACGGAATTACGAAAAACGCAGTACGTTACAACGCTGTAAACATGTATTTTGTATATATAATATATATATATATATATA
>NW_017259361.1:757685-764536 GCF_001594045.1 Atta colombica
TATATATATATATATATACACACATATATATACTTATGTATGCAGTGATGCACATTTATGATTTGGCCCCTGACACATCAAAAATGTACCTTCTACTTTTGCTGCACCAATTGACGCTGCTCTTTAGGGGGGGCTGCGCACAATGAAAGGAATAAGGAACAGGGAATAAGAATTTCAACCTATCAGAAATTATGTATTCCACCATATATGATTTCTGATGATAGATTAAAATTCTTATGACCATATTCATAATCTTCTACTTAATCTTGTATTGTAAATTTATCTTTAGATGCTCAGTAGCCAATAAAATAATTCGTAGAATATCTGAAGATAAAGAAATTTAAGGAAGCCTTACATATAAGACTTGACTATGAAGCATTATTTTCTGTTCTTTTTATTGTGCGGAACCCCTAATAGCGCTGATTATATTGGCATAACCAATCAAACGTTATCCAAATTTACTCTCCTACTGCGCATCCATGGGAGTACTTCACCTTAACGATAAAAAGGATTACGTAATCAAAATGGATGCTTGATATTCGTCAATTTTGATCACGTGATCCTTTTTGACGCTGAAATAACCGAGCAGCTCGTGAAAATTTACCTTCATATCTTTTTACCATGCTACTATTAGCGCGAGTTCTAATTGGGCTTCCGCTTTTCCGCTTTCCGTTTTTCCGTCAAAGTGTGAATCGACCCCGAACTAAAAATGGCGGAACCAATTAGAAAAGAGAACACTATCCGTTTCATTCTCCCTTCGTTAAAAAATAGTCCGCTAGCCAAGCAAACGAATATGATTAGTTGTTACTTATAGATCCAACCAATCACATTCAATCGCTCGACGAGCAAACTAGCCGTTTTGTCCAATTCGAACGCAGCCATTATCCGTTTAGAACGCATGCGCTTGAACGGCGCCATTATCGTGATATGCATCGAGTTGAATTGTCGAATAGAGTCTACTGTCTAGTGAATCGGTATCTCTGCAACGCCTGTTTGCTCCGAACCGAAGTCCGAAGTGGAAGTACCGAACTACTCCGAAGTTGTGTGACTCGAGTCTCGAGCCAGCGCGAAATCGCCATTTTATGTGTTTGGCACTGTCACAGCCGTCAGAGCCGTGAGAGGACGAGGGTGACACACGGGTGCGTGCGTGCGGTGCGTGCGTGCGTGCATGCGTGCGGTGCGGTGCGGTGCGGTGTTCGTGCGGTGCTCGTGCGGTGCGATCCGATACACTCGAGGAAGGCTAAGAAGAGTGCCAAGTCCATCCGTCCGTTCATTGGAGTTGGAGTTGGAGTACTGCGGTTCACAGCGTCGCTAACATGTTGCCCGAACAACGGCCGGATCTGGACGCATATAAGTAACGACGGCGGCGGCCATCGGCCATCGGCGAAGAGCTCAATTGAGCGAACGGAGGGGGTGTCGGTCGCCGTCGCGGTGCGAGAGGCACACACGACACGACGCTGCCCATCGAGATGGTGTAGCGTAGCGCGCGCGCGCGAGGCGGGCCCCTGCGTGAGCGCGAGAGAAAGAGTCTGTTTTCCTCATCGTCGTCGCCGTCGCCCTTGTCCTCGCCGTCGTCCTCCACGTTGTCCTTCTCGACCTCTTCTTCGTTTTCCTCTTCGTCATACCAGTCATAGTACTCGTACTAATACTCTTCTTGGGAATAGAGTGCATTTGCACTAAGCGACTCATCTCCCGCCCTTTACTCCCTTTATACTCCTCCAACTCTGTCGTCCTCGGTGCCGACGATCGTCTTGACGATCACTGTGCCGTCATCGTCATCGCCGTTATTAACATCGTTGTCGCCACTACCACCACCGCCGCCGCCGTCGCCGCCGCCGCCGTCGTCGTCGTCGTCGTCGTCGTCGTCGTCGTCGTCGTCGTCGGCGGACGTCGTGAAACATTCGACGTCATCGAGATCACGGATCCCACCGATTATCCTGGATTACACGCGACACGACGTCTCTTGGCCATCAGTTACGATGACTACGGTGCGCACTGTACCCTCGGATAAGGTAAGCTTATCCATCTATCATTCACTTCCGTCTTCTACATTTTTTTCTGCTACTTGTTTATTTGTCGCTTTATTCTACGCTCCAATGTTCTTTTTCCTTAAAATAGCAGGAAACGCTTCATCATATCAGGGGGAGGGGGGGGGGGGCATCAATCTCTCCTCTATCAACTTGTACGTCTACCGCACCCTCCTGGTGCCCTATCATCTCGTCCTCGCGAAGGACAGCCTCGCCTCCTTCTGCCTCTCCTACGCGCCTCCCCCGCAGCTACCTCCTCCTTCTCCTACTTCTGCATTTCCTCCTACTCGCCACCCTTCCTCCTCCTCCTCCCCTTTCTCCACCCTTCGCATACTCCCAAGTAGAGCCTTTTGCGCCATGACGTTGGGAAGCTGTGAGATATACGTCGAACGTGACACTACGCGCATCTGTCGCTCCGCGACAATTTTGCGGTCGACAGGATTTTCAGAATAAACGATGAATAAACTCTCACTGCACGTGGGAGAATATAATTCATGCCAAACGATTCTGCTAATCTTAACCATCTTTGTTATCGTTGATGATGACTTCAAATAAGCCGCTCGGTTTTATTATCGCAGTGTTATTGTAAATATGTAATTTACGATTGCTTTGTTATTGCGCATCAATTACGCGCCGTTTCTTTTATATCTGTCCGTTATGTAGTTGTTTTAATCTCGAGAGTCCACTAAAGTTATGAATTTTTGTTAGACGATATATTTTCTCGTGCATGCGCGAGCACAATTGCGGTTGGAAAATTAAAAATGAAAGAATAAGATGAAGAGTGAGAATGAGAGAAAAAAATTAAGGTCGGGTATCATTTCCGGAATTAAGAGAACTTAGATGAACATTGATTTCAGTAAGAAACTGATTGTTTTCCAATTTGTGTTAAATAAATCGGATTCCTGCATTAACATTCTTTGCCTTGACACTGTAGAACGATTAAAGACCCTTCGCTGATGAAAAAAGAAAAAAAAGGAGAAAGAGGAGGAAATGAGATAAGGTGCGAAAATATGAAATGTCACGCTTAACTTACTCTCAAACCAGACAAACGAGATATCGACTGCTCCAATTTAGAAATATCGAATCAATGCTTCCCTTGTCTGTTTATCTTCATTGTCGGCTGCATGTGTTTTGACAAGCTAGTTAGTAATATTATTGCCATTGTATATGAATTTATTTTACGTGAGAGAGAGAGTGAGAGAGAGAGAGAGAGAGAGAGGGAGAGAGAGAGAGGGAGAGAGGGAGACATTTTCCGTTCTTATTTCATTGATCTCCATTAGATGGAAAACTCTGAATTGGGCGGCACCACTTAGCGCTAAATGCATCATTAGATCCTATGGACCTCTCGGTGTCTTTAATGCACGTTCCGTTTTGTGATGAAACACGCTCGAAGCCACACTTGTCATTATATTCTCCTTCTCCTTCCCCCACTTTGTCTCTCTTTTGCTCTTTTACTCGTGTATCATCATGCATTTAACGCGTGTTAAACTTAACTACGATTCTGAGTCTCATTTTTATGTCACGCTATTCGTCGAGCTCGTTATTCTCATAATGACACGTCATACTTAACACTGGATATGAAACACGAAATATCGTTAAATGTAAAAGAAGAATGAATGCCGGAATTCTGAATTTTCATTTCTCAGTATTGGAAAGAGAACGTATTCTCTCATTGTATTGTCATCGTTATCGTTATTATGAGTGATTTTTTTATGATACACCAAAATGAAAAAACGGAGATATTATTATTGTATTTGAACAGTAAAGTTAACGTTGAGGAAATTTTATAAACTTACTACGATTTGAAATAGTACATCTTGCTACATTTCTATCGGTTAATGTATACACATGCGTGTATGTATCATATTTTAAAGCACTAACAGAAATATATAAATTTCACAATTCTGAGAAAATTAAAATTAGTAAGCTTTACATATTTAAAAAAAATGCTCATTTGCTTGCATTAAACGAGATATTTTTTGCAAAAAAAAAGAGCATAAAAACATAATGAACTTTTTGTATATCGAAATATATGAGATTCTTTTTGTATTGAAATGAGATCTTGCATCTTGATATATGAGAAAAAAGCTATCAATTTGCGCGGAAAATAACGACTGACTTTAATCTTAAATTAATTTGAATTGATCTATTCCGGCTTATATATCTTATTCTTATTATATAATAAAATATTTATCTTTTATTTATATTATTATTATTATTATTATATTAATAAAAATAATAAATAATTTCTGTAAATTCGAAATGTAATTAAACTCTGATCTTTTTGCAAGATTAATTGTTATATGTAACAACGCATGACAATTTTAGTTGCTTAAAGCACGAAATTGGTAAAAATATCACATGAGATCTGCATATTTTATGTTTAAAGTCTGTAAATGGAATTCTCAATAATTAAAGCTCAAGAATAAAAAAATGATCATTATTTTCTAAATAATTTTCGATTCTTACCAATACATTACATATTTATAAACGAATTCGATCGCAGTCCTGTCAATCGCTTATCACATCGCTATTTTTTACCTTCCTTTCGTTCGCATCGAGTTTTTCCGCGGAAAATTGCGAAGCAATTACGTCGTGGCATCGAAAGGAAAGTTGGGGCCGGATTTCACTTTATTATCATACTTTCAGAAATTAATATTTTCATTTTGCGTTAGTCTTTTCATTACAAACTTGAGACACCACGGACAACAGTGCTTCTTCGCGCATGAACTTCATTTCTCATCGTGTTCGTATGTGGGTCGATAACTTCTTAATGTAATATTCAGGAATTAAAGGCTTTACTCTTCTTAGATATCTGGATATAATTAAAGTGTCGGGTGGATCTTTCATAAAACTTAAAATTCATCTTTGATGTGATTTCATATAATAATAATATCGTGTTTATGTCCTCAAGTTTCTAAATGTCCATTTAATATTAGAACTATATTGTTAAATATTACATACATTTCATTACAAATCGAACATATATTTTGAAATTTTGTATTAAAATATAAAATTGAGAAATTATTAATTATTCTATTTCTTCACAATGTTTAATTATTTAATTAAAAAATCTCTTAATATGTAGTTATAAAATAAACTTTATATTGTAATATTTTATATGATTTTAAAAATATGCTCTAAACTCTTTTTTTGGTGATTTGATAATACGTATTTGTTACTGTTTAAATTATCTATGTGTATTATAAAATATTTAATAGTATTTTGAATAAGACTTAAAGTAACTAAGCTACATCTTAAAATACGATCCTAATCGTTTATTATTATGTATATATAAAGTTTGGCAAAAAACAAGAAAGGAAAGTTTCAGTGCAGTCCAGTTCCAGTCTTTTAGTCCAGTGCAACAAAAAAAAACAAACCCATACCTAGTAACTAATAATTACAATAACTTTTAATTAAAGGAGCTTGCTTTGCTTGTTTTGAAATTAAATATGTACCTATATTTATATGCCTAAAATCTATCTTCTAAGTAAATTTCATTAACTTATTATTTTCATAGTCAGTTACTTGAGGTAAATTTATATCGTAAAATATCATAAAGTCTTATTTCCTGATAATATATTCGTGTTGAAATATTTAACATTTGACAAGATAAATCATATCTTTTTATTTATAGTATATATTGTAAATTATCTTTCCATTAAAATCTTTTGGGAAAAAAAAAAGAATGAAATAGGTATCTACATATTCAACGAAAAATATAAAATTCAATGGAAAGATCGACAAAATTCAAATTCATTCTATTTGTTATTCTATTAATTTTCAGTCGTTCTTTCCTTCGTATATCAAATAAATAATAAAATCCTCAGAACAATGTTTTGATCTATCATGTTATGATCGTAACGCGGTGATAAAACTTATCAATCACGTGTTAGAAATAATATTCCGTGCTCTCTCCGTTCTCATCCATATCGAATTAAGCAAGCTTCGAGTGATTATTTCACGAGCCAGCTTCGACGAGCGTAAAGATCATCTTTCCTTTCAGCGTTTCATGGCTGTTTCTTGCGTCTATCGGATTTATATACCGTTACGTTGTATGACGCGTATCATCGTGCGCAATTATACGCGCCGCGTGCAACAAAGGAGCGTAGCGAGTACGCGCGAGTAACCTCCTTACGCGTTTGAGTTATTCTTACTCTAAGCCGAGATAACTCGAAAAGTGCTTCATTAAAAAATATACAGTTCTGCAGTAACGCTGCATGTTACGTTTCTCCATTCTTTTGAATTGCAAACCAAAAAGATGTATGTAATAGATAACCGTGTACAAATTAGATTCTCATAGACCTAGAAATTTCTTTGATGGTTTAATCCGCCGATAAACATGTATTTATCGTATAATCTATCGTGAATTTCAAGAGACTCACACAACAGCTGTGCATAATTGAGCCAAACACCTGTACAATAAATTCTCGTAGGTAGCAATTATCGCGTATTATCATTTTGGAGTGAAATTTTAGCTCGTTATAGAACTGTGCAAAATATTACGGTAAATTATAAAGTATACCTTTGATTTAAGGAAGAAACTTAAATAAGTCAACTTTCTATTAATCCTTCAGTAACAATTGTACTTTAAAGATGTTTTTCACAATTGATTCTCTGATTGAGAGAATTCTGACATGGATAAATTTAAATCTGCATTGAAAGAAATGAGTTTGTTATATAGGAACAAAAAGAGGAGTTAAAAAGACTAGTTAAAGAAGCCCACAATTATATGAAAGCCCCAATTATATGAAAAATTGAATCTCGAATAAATGGATTGATTTTCACATATGTGGTTAATTTAAAATATGGTAAACAATAAAT
>NW_017259361.1:764636-767384 GCF_001594045.1 Atta colombica
ATGAAAAACTTGTGCTTACAGAATACCTTTGATGTATCGTAGCAAAAACTATTCATTATTTAAATTATGTATATATAACATTTTTTGTTCATTACATTTTAAGCTACAATATGAAAGCCAACTCATTTCACCGAGACCCAATTTTCCATAATTAGTACAAGGTCCTTTTTTAACATCTTTTATCATCTTTTTATATTCAAAAGAATGAGATTATTAAGCTCTATTCTCTAATTTAACGATTAATGTTATTTCCGTGAGAAAAAAATCGATTATCTTTTTTTTTTAAATATATCATTTCAAGTATGTACTCCTTTTGCCGACATATGAAGATCGGTATTTTGCATCATACAGATGCACGGTTTCTTCAGTTTATGTTTTCCCACTCAAGTATCATGTGTTATTACTTTCGTGGGAAGTTGGTGCAATGACGGCGCGATATTACTCTTGGGAGAATATTTAACATTGCAAATTAAAGGGCCAGGCAACTCAAATTTCGAGAATGTATAAATAAATAAATAGCGAGATCTCTCTTCACATCTCTGCACTTTCTTATACACTTCCTGCATTTAAAAGAAAACAAATGTGTACTCGGCTATAATGTAATTATATTTCATTACAATAATAATTCGGTGCTTAAACGGAGAAAGAGAACGGAAAAAACGGAAATTGTAGGAAAGTGTAGAAAGCGGAGCTAAAAAGAGTAAGATGTCCATTTTCTCAACTTCAATTTAATTTAACTCTTTTATCGGCGTGAAAAAATATTCAATTATAAAAATAACATTCTGTTGACATAAATAAATTTCGCCGAGAAACAAAATCAATTGTAAATTTATCGAAGGAACTGATTTTTTTCTCAATAACGATGAATAGTAATCACTTTGTATAATTCAGCAGTTATGTTGCACTTGAAATATAAGGAGAACGTTAAAAATAGATCGACTTTAATTTATCTTTTAAAAAACGCACCGTTTCAATACGGCATCCGGTAATGTACGTGAAATGCAGCGGATCGTTTGCGTGATATCTGCGATGCCAACGTCGAGTCGGCGCTTTTTATCCGGAAGGAAAAAAAAAGCGTGCGCATGAGTCACGTCCGGTCAGAAATCTTTTCGCGCAAAATTTTATTATTCAAGGCGAACGCGTGCGCAATGTATATCGGCTTTTGTTCGCGGCCAAGGCTAATATCGGTCGGCATGATCATGCAAAAAGAAAAAAGAAAACGAGACATGAGCATTGTAGTCTCTATTTCCGCGCGGTGACTTGCGCCAATTTTTATATGCATTCTCATGTCTCTTATCACAGTTACAATATTCGAATAACGTCTCGTAATTATGATTTATACTTTATTTTCTGGGTATTTTATACCTTTCTGATGGAATTGACAATAAGAGAAAACACATTGTCGAAAATATAGATATTTTATATTCTATACCGCTAGTAAAAAATTTTGCAAAATTTTAATTAAAAATAATTATTGAAATCTTAATTTTATTATTATGCCAAGACGTGAAACTTAAGAACAATTTTTGTATTAATAAAATTGTGACTTTTTTTTAAGATAAATTAACACGGGATGTCCCAAAATTGATAAATATTTTAAAGATTCTTTGTGATATTTTAAGAGGAAAAATTTAATACAAAAATGCTGAGGCTACATGATAGTTTTTAAAGAGAAAGAGTTGAAAAATTATGGGGTTAGAATTTTTGCACATTTAGAGATGACAAGATGTGAAAGTGCTTCCCCGAACTTTATGCTTTTATGACAATAACAAAATTCAGCACTTTTACACTCATTATTTTGTCATCCATAAATACATGAAAAATTCTAGTCCTGTCATTCGGAATTTTTTAACTCTTTCCATTTGAAAATTATCATAGTCTCGATATTTCCGGGAACACACTGTATGTAAAAAGTAAAATTTATCATATTATTATATTTATTTCTAACTCTGTACTTATAATATCGTATAACATTCGGCCATGTATATCCAATTACATATCTATATGAATTCAGGACGCAGCCTGAATATTTTAGTGTTAATTTAATATACATATTTCCTAGTTACCTTCTGAATCATAGAACATATTACATTGAGTTTATATTGTGAATTATGAAGAAGTCTTCGTCTACTTTATCAAAAACTTTTATTTAAAAACATAATTTATTGGAAAATGTATTTTAATGCGAAAGAAGTTATTTAAAATTACATCACATACATATATAGAAATATTGTGACCAGGAGACCGATCATAAAAATCCGAGCGAAAACTAATTTTACATTATGTATCATCAAGTTAACATTTTACATTTTTTCTAAAATGACTTTATTAATATACTTGTAATCGATATGTTAGTGATCTCAACACAATCACAAAACCTATGTAAACTTGATGTTTGACTCATTTTAAGAAAAAAAATTTGGTAAATGTTCACTTTAGAGGAGGCTTCTCAGATGACTTTGACCTTGGCACATGTTGTCAAGATCATGATCTTGAGTGACCTCCAACAAATTTTAACTTTGTCGTTATTTGTTAAAAAGTTTAATTAAAAAAAGATTTAAAAAAACATCTTTCTGCCATATACAATATTCTGAACTATTTCATATCTTTCTCTGCTTACGTAATGACTTTCCGCAAAGTGAGATCCATCTCACTTGCCTAGGGATGTTCAACTTTCCATGCGAAGGAATCCATCTACATGAACAGTCGTTAACGTTCCTCTAGGCAGATATATATATATATATATAT
>NW_017259361.1:767484-770643 GCF_001594045.1 Atta colombica
TTTCCAAAAAGTCCTAAAACGTTTTTTTGGAAAAAATATCTATTTCCAGACATCTTATGACTTTCAGACATATATACGTTCTCTGAAGTATGTAATGATTTGTCGATGTTTCGTAAATCGTATATATGTACAAGTCGATAAAACAGCGTCGGAGTTCAGCCATCACACTAGCATCCCCTTAGGTTTTATTTATTTTGAATGAAAATACAGTTTCTTTCGAGTATTGATTTTTTAACACAGTGTGATGTGAAAATACGGATAATTCTTCGAATTTACGAAATATAATAAAATAACCCGTAATTAATTATGAGTAATCTAAAATAGTTTGAGCTCACTGTACGAATAGTTAAATTGTATCTACTAAAGACGAATTACTTGTATCAATTTCAAACTAAATTTGCTTATAACAATACAATTATTATTATTATAATTGTACGTTTCAGTCGAGAAATCTCATTGACATATTAGTATAATGCTTACGACAGAATAATCTCTATGCAATAGTTCTTCATGCATTCCGTAACGCCGCCATTTTATCGTAAAATATATGCTAGCGTTTTCCGCAATACGCCCGGATTTCATAGATTGCCGATCGAGCACGTGCGTTCGATTTTAGAGGAAATAGTAGTAGTAGTTTCCTGTTTCGCGATGCAAAGAATTTTCGCAACTTACATATGAACGAAAATGAAATAGTTTGCATTTTCGATACCTCGGCATAATTTCCGCGGATTTGTGTCAACGTCGTTTTGCGATAAATAACTAAAAACTATTTTCGCACCGCCGAGTACTTAAACATGCCTCTATATTCGACTTTCGATTGTGTATCATAGCTAACGATGGATGTTCGAAAATATACTGTTAGAAATGTAACATTCCTTTACATGTAAATGAAGCTCGTGGTTATGAACGAAATTAAAAGTAATGAATGATTTAACTGAAAATTAAGTTACAGTAGTTACTTAAATGAAATGAACATGTACATTAAATTTCATAAATTTTCATGAAAAATACATTAAATTTTATGTATATGTACACAAATATATCTTTTTAGTTATAAATATTGAATTTAATGTAATGTCATAAAATTAAATTCAAATTGTGTTATTTAAAAGTTTAAGAACATTTCTAACAGTGTATGTAAATGTGCTGTAAATGGGCGATAACATAGCGCGCGCACATATTTGTGTGCGTAAGAGAGAGAGAGAGAGAGAGAGAGAGAGAGAGAGAGAGAGAGAGAGAGAGAGAGAGAGAGTTGTGCGTATTTTACGATAACTGCGTTAAACAAACATCGACGAGAGATGGACTATATGCGAGTGATTGCGTACGGGATCACTACAGCTGTCGCAATTGCGTGCGTCTGATTGATCGTCCCATTGCGATCTACTTTACACACGATGAGCAGGTGTTGACAGTCGACGACTTGTCTGCAAATAATTCGCCGTGATATCTTTGGGACACACCGGCGAATGCGGTAACTACGGCAACTCGATTTTCTAACTGTAAAATGAGCGGTTCCGATAAGCACAAATTGACTTTCTCTCAAAAGACTAATACATCATTTCAAATTTGTAGATTAACTTTAATCTCGGTTTAACTTACTTTTTATCTTTTTCTAGTTCGGAACATTAGAAAAAGGTAAAGAATAAATTAAATTGAGATTAAAGTTAATCTCAATCTGCATTGATAGAAATGGACATTCAATTACACTTTTTTTTTATCTTTTTCTAGTTCGGAACATTAGGGAAAAGTAAACCGAGATTAAAGTTAATCTACATTGGTAGAACTGGACATAATATTGAAATAAGAGATGTAAGAATTTTTGAAATATTTTATGTCAAGAACTATTAAGATAATGTTGTGTTAATTGAAAAATTCCGAACACAAGCAAAATATTCTATTTAATTTAATTTATTGACAGTCTTATTTCGAATAATACATATTTCGAATCTCAGGATTGATATTCGACATCCACGTTATCTTATTTAAACTCTCTTTTTAATTTATCTATAAAAATTTGATCTCTTTGTATCAAATATTTTTTATCATATTTTTCGAGATAAAAATGTTATAAAATGAATCAAATAAAAAACAGTAATAACTTTACAGAATTAGAAACTTGGAAAATGTTTTACTTTGACAATAAAATTTCATATTTCATAAAATGATAAAAATGATTAAATTTCCAGACACGGTTTGATAATTTAAAATTGACATCTTTGCTATGTTAAATATCGCAAATCTTCTCCAAGAAAAAGATGGAAACCTTTTAAATTGTCTTTTTAAATATCAGCTTATAATAAATTCATTAATTTGTAGTTTGTAGGATATAGTTTGAAATTAACCAAGATATCGGAAAAATATAATCTTATTAGTATAAAAATAATATCTTTTTATTTCTGCTAGAGACAAAATTTCTAGTATACGTTTAATATGAATATTTGATATGCGTTTAAAATTTAATATTTACTATAAACTGAAATGAAAATAGTAAAATAGCAAGTACAAATTAAATTTCACTGATAGGTGCATTGTGAATATTTCGAAGAAAATTCAAAAGTCGCGACAACACATAACCAAGGAAAAGCGGAAGCGAGAACAGAGATCGTAAGGTGATGAAAAGAAAGGGAGAAGGAAAAAGCTACTCACGAAGCAATTAACGAAGAAAGCTTTCGAGCGAACAGTTAAGAGTTGGATAGAATTTATAGTCGCGCCGAATTACCGACGTAAAGCAGCAGCCGCATAGCGAAAGGAGGAAATCAATTTGAAAGTCCTCCGTTTTTACTTGAGAGAAAGAAAGAGACAAGTCGGCGGAAGTGACAAATCTGTCACCTACAAACTGAAAACTAGCAGACATAATCTATATATCGATAGGATAATAAAAAGCGAAAGGAAAAAGGCACGATCGTTGCTAGATTCATTTTTGAAGTTTGCTAACTTGAGCCAGCTGGCGAAACGGTCAATGACATTGTCAGATTTATATACTGTGTATTCTGGATCAGATGTTCTTTCAGTTAGATATATCAAAGATTGCTTTGGAAAATGCTGTGATTATTTTATTGTCACGAAACTGAATTTCCATCAACGAAACGAAAGCGCAAAGTCAGACATATTAGAATGAAATAAAAGAATTTATTATTATACATATATATTATATATATA
>NW_017259361.1:770658-788676 GCF_001594045.1 Atta colombica
TATATATATATATATATAAAATGGAATTTAAAACATTTTTGGAAAACTAGTGTTAATGTCAAAAAAAATTTTAATTTTAAGGCGATGGAAGAATTTTTATATATTCTTGGTGGCTGAAATTTCCAGTAAATAATCAAATCGCGATGAACAGATAATGAATTGTTTCGCAGTTAATCTCAAATACACTTTGTTGTCTTAACTTAATTAACGATCTTAACTTATGACTCCACATTATCAAGATATTTATACAATTACAAAGTTGCAACATGATAACGCTTAACAAAGCCTGTCTGCAAAAATTTAAAAATAATTTATATGTGCCGAAAGATTATTTATTACATTTATAAGACACTTTTTTAAGAAATAGTTGGGAAAAAACTTTCCAAAGCATCTATGGCTGCATTTAGCAGAAAAAGCAGGTTTGCAACTGTTGTAAAATTCTTCAACATGATTGGTTCATAAGGAACTAAAAGCAAGAATCAATCATATTGAAGAATTTTACAACAGTTGCAAAAGTTGCTTTTTCTGCTGAATGCAGCCGCCTATGAAATAAAAAAAATCTGGTACCATATTATAACGACATGAGATACGCACGGATTGTGATATAAACTCATGATTTGTTAATCGGGACTGCCAAAAAAAAAGCACATTTGGCTGGTAGAGAGTGCGAATTCTCGATGAGCCTGTTTTGCAGCATGGAACAACAATCTGCTGGATTTGATCACAGCATCGATCGCGCTCCTGCGAATAGGGATCGCGCTAAGCCGAGCGTGAAGATAATCGTTTTGTCCGTTAGACAACCTCTGTCGATTTCCCCGAGCTATACATTGGTTGGCACGGAAACCCGTGCCAAAAAGTGGAAGCTAAACTGCACCCTACGATGGCACAGATTTTCACTGAATCTCTCTCACTAATCGATCGCTCTTTCGGCCGTTGCCCCGTCACGTGGAAAGCGAATTGTTCGACTACAGTCATACGATGACATGTTAACGGTATATTCGCATTTTGTACACACTGGTGATTGTGAAAGATTCACTTCACAGCACGAAGAGAAACGCGACGACAATAAATATAATAGAATACGCGCAGCGGAATTTTGAGAAAAATGTTCGGAATATTCGATTAATTTCCAAGGGATTTTCAGTGTAGCAAATTATTTAATTCATGTAAAAAGATGAAGAAGGGCTATTCCTGGAAAATTATATTGTTGCGATTATTCTTATATATATTAAATTCTTTTAGAAGATAGCAAAGTTACAGTAATCGAATAACTGGCAATTATAAATGATCAATTAATATATGAAAAATGTGAGTTCAATGAACATAACTTTTCCTACTAACTTTTATTAGAGAGAAATTGATTTCGAATATATCAGAGGTTAAATATATCATTGATTTTAAATATATTCAATATTAAAATTCGGCATATATCAGAAACGTATACATGTTGCGGTTACATCGTAATTGGGATATCACACGAGAGATTCTTAGTGGCGACGAGTGAAAGTGAGATGATTGCTGTTAAACTTTTTGCCATAACAACTTGGGTGATTCGAGACAATCGTGTTTGGATGGGTTATATTCAGTTACATTCACGATAAATTATCCCGCACTCGTTACTCTCATGATATGGGAATAAGGAAGTTTCTTTCACTTTTCCCATCCGCACGGTCTCTTATTACCACACAAATTACAGCGTAAGAAAACAATTCTTCCATGTTTGAATGCGTTTGCTCGCAACGTGCGATAATTGCCGGCTGTTCGTATAAGATTATATTAATTGTTGTACCCGGCGGCTTTCCCGGCGTATGAAGAAAGGAACGTATCATCATATGTTATGCATTAAAAATAATACCAGAAACGTAAAAAAGTTTTACTTTCAAATATTAAATAAAGTGGAATTGTTATGAATTATTCTTAAATATTATTTCTTGTTAATGTAAGTTTACAAGTTATAAACACAGACGTGAAAAAAAAAATGTTTACAACAAATATCAATTCAAATACTATCTATATAATTATTATTTTTAGGAATAAATACATATAAGAATTTAAATACATATAATAATTATTAAATTTTCTTAATTGCAACATAATACTTTCCTAGATTCTCAAATCTGTATTTTTATGGAACACTGCCATGAGATATCATTGTTATTTTCTCCGAATTTCTATTTTCGGATGAGCTAATCTTTTCATCAATCTGTTAATGGATGTTAAATCTGTTATGGGAAGCAAAAAAATTCATCACTATCGGAAATGACGATTTCTCTCCTCCCTCGTCAGTAAGGTATCATCTCATATTAAATATCAGCTTCACCTATGTGTTTCGCTTACTTTAGTTTTGCTGAAGTAATGCGCTTTTCTTTATTGATCACTCTTGCATTTCCTCTCTTCTCCTCTACAAAGCTGGAGGTCGAGGTTAACCTGTCGATTGTCTTCCACTAGAATTGCACTTTTGTCGTCGTGGCGACCGCATAGCTAGCAGCAAATTTAAAGCTCTTAACTTCCAAAATAATATTTAGAGGTTTTCTGTGAATCTTTGATGAATCAAACAGTTTATTTAGAAATTTTATTTTTCGATTATTATTATTACTTTCTTACGTAATTCTATTAAGTAAAGAAAATTAGTGCCAACATAATAATTACTTATATATAATTCTGCTTTTCACTACTTTAGAGGAATTAATTCAGGGAATTTATTTTAATTTATCAAGAAGAATTTATTTCTGACGTACAATTCTTTTTTCATTCCATATCTTTATACATATATATTTGACTTTCTTCTTCTCAAATAATTACTTTTTTTATTCATAAATAAAATTAAAGAATAATTTATAATTTAATAGACATAAATTGACCAATAAATTGACCCCATGTATTATTACACATTGCAATTTTCGATTGCATTGCTCCCTGCATTTTCTTGCAAGTATTTTTTATTTATTAAAGTTTCAATTAATAATCTCTTTTATTGCCCTTTATGGCGAATTTGTAGTTTTAATATCACGATGACGTAAACACGATCATAATTCGCGGCCGCGCGCGATGACGTACAGATTTCCTGATGGTCGTCGGTGCTTTTGTGACGCACGTGGCGGAAATCGATACACAAGGGATGCTTAGCTGTTTGCAATTTCCCACGACACGCGATGTATCTTGATCGATAGAAAATTAGAATTCCATTCGAAATTTTCAACAAATAAAAAAACTATAATTTTATAGATATAATTTTATTGACAAGACAAATACTCGAGAAATGGTGATTACATATCCTTAAATCAATAATTAGTTGTAATAACTTGTATCAAATTTTTTTATTAATTTGTAAAGAATCGTGCAAATATTTTTCTTGGTAGTTTGAATTTCAATTTAGCATACTTAATAAGTTGCGTTTCTTTTTGTCGACCAATGTTGAATATACATAAATAAGCAAACAAGAACGATTGCGTTTGAAAGGATGCGATACACGGAAACAATTAGGAAAAAGTAAAATTTAATAAACCAATGTATTATTTTAGCGCACTTAGAAACGTGATATTATTTTTATGTGATTCGACCGATGCACAATGTATGATGCAGCGTCATCACAATAGCGAGAATAATACAGTTGTGATTTTAACAGCTGCGGCTGCATTAATTTTTTCCACACATTTGTACAGTGTGTTCTTTAGTACACATTACGTGGTCAAATGATTGGATTATGTGAAACATATGGTGGATTTATATAGCCGCCTCGTATATAATGGCGGCGTTGGGCATGAGTCACATCCGACATAATTCTCGCTCGTTTTGTCTTCTTTTCACTTACTTCTTTGCTTTCCTTATATCTCGCTATCGCCTCCATTTCATCTTTTCTAACTTCAGTGCTCTCTCTCTCTCTCTCTCTCTCTCTCTCTCTCTCTCTCTCTCTCTCTCTCTCTCTCTCTCCTCTTCCCCCCTCCCCCCCACCCCTCTTTCTTATCGTTTTTTTCTTTCAATTTTTCTTCCTCATTTAATTTCATTTAACTCAGTGCTCGTGTAATTTTTGCCGCACGTGCTTGCATGAGGATCAATTTTATTTATATTTTATGTGTAAACAATTCTTAATTTTACATTTAAGTAATTAAACTGAGACACATTTTAAAATAATAATGTTGAATCATTATAAAAAATCCGCATTTAAAAAAATATTATTTCTTTACATAGTATTATTTTTTTACATGTTTAATTAGTAAATACATAACTTGTAAATTAAACGCAGACATATACAATATAACAGACATATGTTAAATACAAATATTTAAAATTATTAAATAATTAATGCATTTTAAATACAAATATAAGTGAATATCATAAAGTGATTATATTAAAAAATTTCAATTATTGCAGTTTAAATATAAATAGAATGTAAATATTATAAAGTGATTGTTTGAAGCTAGCAGACTTTTGTAAAAGTAATTGAAAATATCAACAATTTTTATTATTAGAAATGATTGAAAATCAATAAACTTTATTATTGAAAGACGCGCAATCATCCCCACTCCTGTTGTAGAATAAAATTGATAGAATAATATTTTTTCTATCAATTTTAATATATTAATTTAATAGATACGTGCAAATTTTGTTACTTTGCCATATTTTTTAAATCATTTCAAAACTTTATGTTTCATGAAGTTCATTTAATATAACAGACATATGTTAAATTTATATATGAATGTGTTCACTATTTTACACGAAAACTTTAACTAGCACAGATTTTTTTTTTACAAAAATACACAAAATTTTCAACAGTATAACAGATGTAATTAAGGAAGGATTTATGTAACTTGAAGTCTTTACACATATTAAATAATTTTTCTAATTAGAAATACATTAATTCATGCTAAAATTAGATACTTATACTATATGAAATACACATGAAAATATTTCTGATAAAAAATTTAATTCTCTTGTATATTCAATGAATGGTCGAGATGGTCAGAATATTATAAATTAAAAAGACTGAACACATCGAAGGAAAGAATTGAATGACACATAAATCTGAAATGAAACTTTAATTAATAATATAAAATTATATGCTCTGGATAAAAGAATTCGGTAATATTTAGTGAGAGAGCGACAAGTAGAGACATATATCAAACCATATCACGTATATGAAAAAGATGAGTGGAAAGATCAGGGCGAGATAAAATTGAGACCCGAGTCTCAATAATCATGATTTATCCTGATTTTCACACAAGAATGTCGTTTCTCCTACGTTAAATATAGACGACCCAGCACACAATTCGGCCGAGAGATCTAACCGTATTTCCACGTACTCTATTCCGTGTATTTTCTGCCGCCACGATTTAGAGGAGTTCCCTATGCGACCCAAGTAGCACACATTCGCTCCTCCTCCATTCGCTCTGGAGAGAAGGTCGGAATGTAATCGTACGAAACGATCCCGGAGGAGTCCCGAAGGGCACAATTGGTACAGTGTTGCACAAAAGTTTTGGTCCTAGTATCAAAGAATGCAATCTTTGTATCAAATAAAGAATATACAGAAATTGAGATTATATATAAAAATTACGTAAAAATTAAGTTCATCGGACAAAGTTTTGGTGTTGTAAATATTCCTCGAGCAGTAAGTTTTTGTATCTTTTACAATTTTTATTTACTGCAGTTTCATCATGCTCGCTACTGTCCGTTTGTAACTGCTTGGTATACTAAGGAAACAAGTGTCTTTCAAATTTTGAACTTATTATACATAATAAAAATAAATTACATTTATTTTTTCATAAATGTTCTTATTATCATATGGGCAGAAATATCTTTAACAATTAAAATATAAGAGATATGAAAAGTATCTTAAATAAGAGTCTTATACTTTGAGAGAACTTAACAATTATATATCTAGAGTCGAAGATGTACAATTTGCAAAATAATCCTACTACTCTATCAAGTTTTGAAAATAGTTTCATTAGATCAAGTGAAATCTTGCTAGAAAAAAAGTATTAAAATCTGTCACTTTTGTACAAGAGTGAAAAAATTTTTCTTTTTTTTTTCAAGACTGGCTTAATTTTCTACTTTTTAACTTTAAAAGAGTTAAACAGTATACATTCTGATTCGGCATATCGCGCGCCAAAATGTTTTTCCAAGGTTAAAACGCATACATGATAAACCAGAATAATAATGTCACTTCTTAAATTGTACAAGCAATTTAATAATTTTTTTTATACCATTAAGTATCTTTTAACAAAAATATTAATTTTCATATGATGAAATCTAAAAACTGCGAATAATTTATTGCGAAAAATATTACTGAGCCGAGAATCGAACCTGGATCTCCCACTTGCCACCCAGCAGATAGGTGTCCTCACAATTACATTACCGAGGTTAACTGAATATAATCGGTACTAACAATAATTCTGTTTGATTTACATCGTATTTTGTATTATGTTTTCCTTTTTCTCTTTATAATTGTTCATGTTATCTGTGTATTTTAAGATTCTGAATTATCTTGTATTGTGTAGAAGAGAAGTTATATGATTAAAGATAAGATAATCATTGAAGCATTCCGGGAAGTTAATTATCTTAATGAAAGGATTATTTGCGCATCAGCCGGCGTTTTGATTTGTTAATGTTCTGTTCTGAACATTAATCTGGAATTATAATATAAAGGCCGAGATGATTGTTTTTTTTCGCGACAAATTAAAAAACTCATTGCAATTTAAATGTCATATAAGGAACAAACGAAATTGTCATGAGCATACAAATAATTAACGCGATAATACTAATCAATTAATTAATATTGTCA
Source organism: Atta colombica (assembly GCF_001594045.1). Taxonomy (NCBI): domain Eukaryota; kingdom Metazoa; phylum Arthropoda; class Insecta; order Hymenoptera; family Formicidae; genus Atta; species Atta colombica. Next base: position 777,437 of record NW_017259361.1, read on the forward strand.
CGTTAACATTCATATGCTCATGACAATTTCGTTTGTCTCTTATCTATATGACATTACGAAAAATAATTCTCACATCAATTTGCCGTTTATATTATGAACGCAGAACTCATCGGTTTTAATCTTGCCCAAGATTACGATTGAAAACGGATCCGACTTGCGATTCTGAAGCTCGCACCATCATCTTCCAGGGATTAAACTTTATTTCCTGCTTATATGCTGCGGTTCAAGACGCCATTCTGATAGACCAGTCTGAATAGAGAAATAGTTCAATGCTCGAAGCAAGTTTTACGCGAAGTAGAGGGAGGAAATTTCATTTTGGATTCGAAGTTCCGCTAACTCCACCCCGGGCGGCGTGAGAAAGGGTGGATAATTTAAGGACACAGATCGAAATAAGCCGATAACCCACACCGCGACATTTTATCGTCACTGTGAATGGTGCCTTAACGCGCGAAACGCTCGTACACAAAGTGCTCCCATTATTTTCTTCTTTCTTTCGCAAGATTTCGTATTTCTGTACACTCAAAATTACGGCGCTCATGATAGGAGATGCATAACTCCTTTCCGCGATGTTGATTGATTTTTCGCTGCGTTTACTTGTTAATGTCATCGCATATTTGAATAATTATGCGGTATATCGAGGGGTTAATATTTAAATGTAGAACAGTAATATTAATTGTATGCATTTAAATATTCAAACATTTAATTAATTAATTAAATATTATAGTAAAGTATATTTACAAATTGAAAAAGCAATGTTTCAACAATCCATAGAGTTTTATAATCGGCCTAATACTGGGCCAGTGTGGGCTATAACTGTTAAATACTGGCGCAATACTGACAAAGTGAATAATAACTTGGGCCTAGTACTATAGCAGACAGTACTGGCCCAATCATTTTAGCCAATCATTTGCACAATACTGACAGAACTTTGTCCGTCATTTGCAAGTGATGACCCAGTACTGATTGACAGAACCTTTGCCGTCAGTTGACAGTCATAGCGTTGGCTAAGTGTTGGTTTCATTGTAACTGTTGGCGACTTGTTGGCGACTCTATGTGAGAATACTTTTAAAATATATTACATGCGTATGTATGTAGAAGTGTTCAAGAAGAAGAATATCTCATGATGAACAAGAGATTTGATAAAATTAAACGTGTTTTTATATCTAGAGTAGTAAATCCTGCAAACTTTATACAGATCACTGATTTTACGTGTATATGTACATAATTATAATTCATAAAGAGACGTCAGATTGCTAATTAATCGCAGAATCATTTAGCTCGAACCATTAGCATTGCCTAAACTGCAATGCGCAATCGTGAACGCATCTCTCAATCTCCCAATGATGTGATGTAGCCTTAACGAATGGAGAAGGCCGACGTTCGCCACAGGGTGAATGAGAAAGAAGGAAAAGGCGAGACGAGATGGTGCAGTGACTGATTGGAGGGCGAGAGGAGAACAGAGGATGAGCGGACGTGGCGATCGATCGGTCCTTACTAAACCACTGGCGAATTTCTCGCATAGAAATCCTCCTTCCAATACGCCTTCATTTTTTTTTTCTTTCTTGGTTCTCTCGGTATCTATATTTTTCGCTCTCTATTATTGTTTTTTATTACGCGTGTTTTACATTCTTCAATTTAATTGTTTACTCTCGACTTTACATTATTTTCGGCTATTCTTCATTTTCTTTAATCTTGCGCTATTTTTTATGTTTTTTTTATTGAAATAATTTTAAATTTTGTTATTTGTTAATATTTAAAAATTTTTTTCAATGTTTTTTCAATGATATTTGAAGGGGTTATTTTATCAATCTTTTCTTATTCTACTTCAGAGTTACAATCCAAACGTAGCGCTCTATTGTTTGTATTTTATGACATTTTTAAAATAAATTTATACTGCAGGGAAGACTGATTTATTTTTATGAATAATGATTTTAAATAGAGAGTGAATGTAATTAAATTTTGAAACACTAAACATATATACATTATAATATATTTCTTGTTATTATTATACTATTGAACTAATTATATATCAAACATCATTAACGTACAAATAAGTTATTTAATTTTAATATAAAGCTGTGAAAATATAACAATTAGTTCCGTACACGGACTGTCACACGTTCCAGAGTTCGTAGCAATATTTTTTAAGGATAAAACATACAAAAGATACAGTTTTTATTTTAATGTCACTTCTATTAATAATTATAATATTGTTACAAGTAAATTAGTTATCCAAATCATAAAATACATAATTACATTAAATACATAATTAACATTTTTACTATCATTCTACTTCTCTATTTTTTTTAATAATAAATAGAATGAAATCCTCAATTTTAAACTTTTTTTCTTCTAAGATTTCTGTATTATGCTATTATTATTTTTTTGTATTTTTTCTATCATCTTTTCGCCTCACGCAAAGTTCTATTCTGACACATCTTATGAATAGGAGAGCTTCGTGATTGCCATGAATAAATGGTAGCAGCGCTTGGAGATGTATGAACATGCTAATTGTTTGGGAAGGCCAAGATAATTATTGCATTCGGTCAGCGGAAATTCGTTATGCGAATGCTTATAATGCCTATATTTAGCCTATTCAGAAATAAGAGAGATATTACCGAAAAATTAATCAATTCTTTAAAGAAGAAGAATCAATTTTTTAAAAGAGAGAGAGAGAGAGAGAGAGAGAGAGAGAGAGAGAGAGAGAGAGAGAAAGTTAGCATGTATATTATTAGCATATATTAAGATAAACTGCCTTATATGACCTATAAAATGTTTAAGAATTTCCATTATTTCGAAATAAAAATACGTACCTATTTTACGATAAGTGATATTGAAAGTGTGACGATTTAGTTATACAAAACTAGAGATTTGAAATAACTTAGTTAATTATGTACAACATAGACAAATCAATCAATTCTTGAAATTATAACCAAAAAAATTATGGAAGGAATTATTTCGACAAAAATGAAAGAATATCAAAGGGATACATAATTTCCATATAAACCTTACTACAACCTTACTAACAACAAAATTTTCAAATATCATACATTGATCCATTATATCCATGTCGTACAGAATTAATGGAATATTTAAACGTGCCCAGACAGAATTTCCATTAAATCCAACAGAAATGGATCTCGTCGGATGAGTCTTATTACGAAACGCATTCATCTTGTTTCCCCAATCTTCCTCTAATGCCAAGGGTTATCCTTCGAACTTAGCGGTTAAGTGTCCTTCGCACTTACTATTCGATGCCGCTGGACTCTCTTTGGACACCCTCTCTTTATCCTCTCTCTTCGTCCCTCTTGCGTACACTTTGGAGAAGGTCGGGTCTAGGTCGCGTGCTACTAGGTCCTCCTTCTCCTCCTCCTCTTCCTTCTTCTCCTCCTCCTCTTCCTCCTCTGCGAGTGGGTTTCAACGCGCGTTAACGAAATGCCACGACGACGCCCGTTAGTCGTCGTGTCGGGTCGATCGATAAATTTGCAAATGCAGGCTGCAACGACACTTTGCGGCCGTCTCGCTTATTCTGAAAATGTAAGCCGCGATCCTATATCCAGATAGTTTGACTATTATCGTCTCTGATCAACTTCATTTGCTAATAAATAAAATGTGATGTCCCGAAATTTTTTAGTTGAGCCAATTATTTTTGACAAAAATATTCATGCAGCTAATAAATAGTAAGATTATATATTTTAAATGATTTTTGAAACTTGAAAATTGTTTTACGTTACTTTGAGTTCCTTGAAGAGTATAGAGAAAGAGAGAGAGAGAGAGAGAGAGAGAGAGAGAGAGAGAGAGAGAAAGTAGAAAATAAGAAAATAATAATTTCTTCTTATATGGGGAAGAATTGTCCAAAACATCCCGTGAAATTTTTATACGACTAACATATATACATAACTTTTTGCAAGAATGTTTCAATTGAATATTCAATTCAATAATTCGTATTTGAATCACAGTATTTGTTTGGATTATATTCGTATATAAATGTGCAAAGTATGTTAAAAGTTCAAATATATTAAATATTTTCTTCTCTATATTAACACAAGTTTATTTATCTCAATAGCTAAATGCGCGCCCTAGTTTTGCTTTGAGAGTCCAGTTTCGACGAGTCCAATTTTCTGTTAAAATCGATAGCCTGCATTGGTTCGTAGGTATATTCCCGACTGAAATTTATCATGTTTCGAACAATGAATCGTAAGACGGGGTTAACTCTGTACCACAATGGAGAAAATGGACCGCAAATCAGAGAAGTGTCCAGTTAATATCTAGAGATTTCAATTCTATTTTCTATCCATCAGAAAACTTTCATTTCTGCAGTAACACGATGTAACACGAAAATTGCATATATAAGAAGTTATCTTCGGAAGATTTGAAAATACTCTTGGGTCTCCAAATAAAATACAACATTAGGACACAGATTTCTATATCTTATTTTACTGTGTAATTGAATTAATAATACTGGAATTGATTAAATTTCAAATAGAGATTTTATCATCAATGATTTTATCTCAATGATACATACATAATATTGATTTTATTTATCAATACTCTATGACTTTCGGAACTCTCAGGGACTATGTACATTTAGATTCATATCTAGACAGGAGACACGTGATTTATTATGATAGTAATGTTTGTTACATGTTAGAACGTAGTATTTTAACCCGATATATCGGCCAATCCATTTAAAGCGATCTCTCAACTGCTCGACCCGTTAACGCGATTCACAAGCGGATTTCTACGGTCTCAGAACCATCGTCCTCGCCGCCCTCGAAGGCTTTGTATGACTCCACCTTTTTACGGACTCGCCACCACGGAATACCGAGGAATTACGTTCGTTAACCCCGATTGATCCCGAGAGCGTTTTTGTCATTGCGCTCGCTTTATGGACGAGACTTCTCTTCGATAAGCTCACACTCGCACTCGTTCGCATCGTTTATTAACCAAATATAAATTCGGTTTAACGTGAATAGTCATTATCATGTTGAACAGTCGTTTTCTCATGAAAACAGTTTCCACGCTAGGCGAGAAAAATGAGAAAAATATCATTGCTCGAGATGTGAAACACACGAGATTGTGCAAGAAAGATCATTGTTACGAAATAATTACGACAGCAAGAATGCAGCTAATTAACTGTTATATGTAGCATAATAAGTTAAATATTATCTAGTATTAAATATTATCTACAGATGATTTTATTATTTTGTGTTTTATTAATTATTTATATCTTATTCTTTAATTAATTGAAAAATTTGCCAAAATAAAATTCATTTGAAATCAATGAGAGATTTTCCTTACCAAGTTAGTTAATTCGCAGAAAGCTTTTTATTTTATATTACTTTGATAATAATCTGGGTGTTATAAAAAAAATTTACTTCGAATTCATAAAAGTATCCATAAATGAAATTAGTAAAGATCGTTTATTAACGCTCTGTGCATAATGCTTGTAAATGCTGTACTGTTCGAAGCGAAATGAGTTCTTAATTCAATTAACCTGAATGGAACGATACTGGCATTGGCAATATCAGTGAACACGATATACATGATAATACCGCTCCAAGCTGGCACTTTTGATTATTATTTCGATAAGAAATCAAATAATAATGTTTGATTTGTTGACAACAAATACCGTGATTAAGGTAATATTAACGCGATATCTATCACGACAAGCTTTATGTCACTCTTATTTTTTTCCTGTATGATAAGTCGCTTTACAAGTTTCAAAGTATTGATTTCATCGTGTATTTCTCAAAATGTATTATAACAGGAATAATGAATTATGAGAATTAAAGCTAAATCTTGAACAAGTTTTTTTGGCTTTATAATCTTTGACGCAGTTCAGAATAGTTTGATCATTGTAATAAGAACATTTTCTTATATACTGTAGAATATTTCTTTAAATAATGTAGAAATTAAAATTTTTTTATTAAAGATAGAAAGGTACATTTAATGTAGATTTAATTTATATATAGTAATAGATAATATATATAATTATATATAAAAAAAAACTTTCTTAATCATGCAAAGATATGATCAAAAACTAAATATTCCGAAAAATAATGAGATATTAGAAAAACCTGTAAAAAATATGCATTTTTTCTACTTTGTACAGATTCTATAAATATTATTTTCTAAACAGCTAAATATTTGTACGATGATATATCTCGCGGTGAATTTGTTGGTTTTATATATTGTGGAGGAGTGATTAAGAACGATTCACTCCATTACACGTTCGCACCGGATGGCGAAGCATTAGTATTTATTAACCTAAAGTCACCCTGTAATTAACGTAATTGCCAGCTCGAGGTATTCCACGAAGACTGTGGAAATGACTTGCTATAAGCTCATGTGGCTCGATTTCGCAAGATTATTAATGAATAATCTCACACAACACACTTTGAAATACTTTGAGTCGTACTTGTATATACATCATGTATTTGAAATAACCGATTCATGAATGATTGTGTCAATAATATTATATATTATTTATACTTATTTATATTAAACGTACGAAGTATTAAATTTATTGATTTAACAATAAATGTCACATATTTTATATATGTGTGTGTATCTAATAATTAATTTATATATTATACCTAGATTATATTTAATGTATTATATAATTGCCGCGCGTTATTAAAAATCTGAGTAGCGATCCTCAAACGATGATGTACTCCAAGCTGATTCAAGATTATTGTCGTCGTGTTGCGCTGTTTACTAGAAAATACGATGCAGCACCAACAAATTGAGAGAAAGGCAGTCGAAAGATACCGCACCTCGCAATGCATGGGGTTAGTGCACGTTTCCAAGGCTTCCTCTCGAAACGCGATACAGTAGGAGTGCTAGTGTGAAGTGCAACGTGCTCGAGCACAGAGAATACACTTTCGTGCTTTTCTCAAATATTCTCAATTCTAGCGCATACTATTAATTGTAGAACAAAATGAACGAAATGAGACGATCTTTTTATCTTATCTTTTATGATGAAATTTTTATTTTGTCAAAAGATATTTTAATTTAATATAATTTAATTTTAAGATCAAAGTGACAAAAGTGAGTAGTCGAAAAGTTAATCGTCCCGATAAAAGGTCCTCTATGCAGCAACATTAACGATTTAACTTGCATTGACCGAACCTACATTTATTACACTCTCTCATTGATTTTTTACATATATTCGAGGAGATGTATAGGTTGGATTTAAAAGATTTAACAACTTGATATACATTTTCATGCACAAAAGCGTAAAATATTACAAATTAATAAAAAAGTATTATCTGAATTACGAAATATATATTAGGTTGAGAGAGTAATAATTCCTATTTTAAAGAAATAATAATTTCCGTTTTAGTATATGGATTTTATTTTTCAATAAAAAACAATTATATTTTAATAAATTATATTTTCGCCATTATTTGCAATAATCCGTTGCCATTCCACCAATTGCTTTCTACTAACGATTTTAAAGCTTCATCATCAAAGTCTGTTGAGCGCCCTCGTCTGAGTTCTACTTTCAACATATCTCCAGAATTAAATTTTGCGAACCAATTTCGTACTTCTCATATAGGATTTTACAATCAGTTCAGTACTGGCTAAGTTATTTTAGCCAGTCATTTGTCAATGATGGCTTAATATTGATTAACAGAATCTTCACCATCTGTTGACAATCGTAGTGTTGACTAAACAATGATTTCATTGTAACTATGGTTGGCTACCTTCTAGTGACCTTATATGGATTGTCTGTCTGTTGTGACTCTCTCCTTGATCATAAATATTGTAAATTTTTTAGCTACCTCCGTAGCATTTTTTTCCCTGCTTAAACTCCAATAATATATAGATTTGACAAACATACATTCTTATTTCCTTCATTTTAAAGTTGAGAAATTTATTACTTTATTTCGATGTGTACGGTATCACCGTCGTTGTAAGACTGCGAAATACTTATTTATTTCAAACATGGTCTGATCTGTATGATGAATCATTAGGGTGATAAATGTATCATTACAATTTATTCCCAGAAATGGAAATTATTAATGATTTAATCTAATATTTGTAATCTAATATTTTGTTCGTACAAATACGAACACAATATCGAATAATTCGGTAAATTAATTAATTGGTTATTATCAAGAATATTGTATTGCCATTGAAACATCGATCAATTGTTTTCAAGTATCTATAATAAATTAGTAGTGGTTGTGTGTATATTATATTAGCGTGTGTATATTATATTGGTGCTTATTTGATTCTATTTTCGACGAAACTGGGAGATGACCTATCGAGTGCCGGAATTCGATTTACCGGAAATGACAATCCCGGGATATATGTGGTACCGGATGTCTTTCGTGAAGAGGCACTTCGTTTCTCATTTTCTCGACAAAGAGAGACCTCGCCACGGTATATCGAGAAGGAGACGAGTAAGATATCCATCAGACAAGACATTTCTTCAGCCGCGAGACGAAAAGGTGAAGTCAACTTTGCAGATATACGCTGCGACTTATAGTCCATCTGAATAATTTCCAGTATCTCGTTGACCCATCTCGGAAAATATGTATGAGATCTCACTTGCGCGCACGTGCACATATGCACCCTGTTAACTTGTTAAACGAGATGAATCTTGCAATTTTATATTTGTTGAAATCAAATCAAAAAATAAATTCCATAAAATTGGACATATATATTTCATCGTTGTATAAGTGATCCCTATGTTTCGAATTTTCGCTGTTTTACACTTCTCCCTCTTTTCTCTTCCATGATATTACATTACTAACAACGTATTAAGAAAACTTGCTTCGGATTATTTGCTAATATTCTCCAACTTTTGTCTATAAGTTAACCAAGTAAATTAAGAAACTCCGTTTTAATTACGCTTTCATCAAATTTTCGATGATGAAGAATCGCCTCCAGGGCGATTTTCCCGATGAAGTAATCCGACGTCGCCAAGAATGGCGATAGTGGATACAGATAGAGCAGTGGGTAGCGTCGGTTCCCCACCAACTTGGCCAACGTCAGCGCGGCGCCTCCGCGCGATGAGAAATGCAAGATCGGTGCCAGACTGCTATTCCTCCTCTTTTGAGAGAGAGAGAGAGAGAGAGAGGGAAAAAACTAGATCGAAACCGTTTCTCGCATGTCTCTATGCCTTTGTGTCTCGCGGTCGTTTGAGTTGCTTTTCATTATACGGCGTTTAATTTCATTTTTGCTGCAGCGATACTGCGGCTAGAGTTCCACTGGCAATATTTAATTCATATCATTCTTTATTTTTATCTTTATTGCTTAATTATTATATCAATTTCATCTTTATTCTGTACTTACTGTACTTCTGTAGATATTTTTACCATAAATATTTGTCTGGATTTTTAATTCCTTCCTGTTCTAATTGTGAGAGAAAAAACGGTTACAATTACGATAATTTAATTGTAATTTATAGTAATTTTCGATGTACTATATATATATATAAAACTATATATATATATATTCATAATTACTATTACTATATAATCATAATTATTTTCTAACTACAAATTATATGCTGATGCTTCAACATTGTGTTATGATCATCTGCATAGCATGCTATGAATTTATACAACTATTATATCGTAAGAGTCATTGTTTTTTAATAGTTTTTTAGTTATTATCATGTAAATAGTAAGCGAATGTTAAAAAATAGTTTTATGCGTTATAATTGTGATTGCATTAACTACATAAAAATATTAATCTTATTTACAAATATTAATATAGTAAAATCTATATCTCGATATGGATTTTATTATTTTAATATTTGAAATTATCATATAATTTATATTATACATTTGTTACAATTGGTAGAACAAATATAACGTATAAATATAAATATGAGTTTATTATTAATGTTGTAGCAGTAATAACTATAAGATAAAATCCAAAAATACTTTATCATGTAATATTGTAGTCACAAACACATTTCTCTCAGTATGTATATAGAAATCACTTATCTTCTATTGTTAAATATCTGATTAAAATTAATTTTATACACAATAGGTAAACAGAAAATATCTATTGTATCCTATTGAATATAACTTTGTGTAAAGCGGCGAAATGATCACAAACACTTTATTCACGTGATATCGTTTTATTAGAAAATTATGCCAAGCGATATTTATAAATATTTATTTGTCTCTTACATATGTCTTGAAATTTGCGTGGGTCTTGATAGACGACGAGAGCAAGGAGATCTTGAGAAACACCGCTACGCCTTGCTTCGCAAGATCGCTGTAGATCGATAAGGAGATGCGTGCGTGCTTTCGTTATTACGTGTTTGTGCGTCAAAAGTTTAAGTCCTTCGATACCGCGGGCGAAGGACGCGGGCGCGCGTAGAGAGATGTGGGTCGTTCTACATGCATATGCGCGTAGTTCCACTCGCGGTCCTCGGGTATCCGAATGCCCCAATGACCTGGTTATCCGGTCTCGGCATGACCTCGCCTCGTGACGCGAATCGAGCGCTCGCAAAATCAAGGTAAACCCATCGCGGCGAACACACGTTCGCGATTAGCCCAATTCCGCTCTTTCTCCTCACGGCATCCTTATTTCCCGCCCACTCCTGTCGCGTCTTCCCTTTTCATTACGCGTAATTTTCCCACAAAGCCTAGAAAATCTCCGTAGCGTGACGTTATTGCTCGGCGCATGCCAATCGATCCTCGAGTTAATTAACAGACAATTGTAAGCAATACAAGATCATTTTCAGATAAGCCAGCCCTTATATATACGTTATATGTAATATAATAAATTCTTCTAGCAAACTTATTATTAATATTTCACTGATGTAAATGTTAAAATGTTAAGAGTTTTTTTTTCAGCTATAAGAGATAAAAGATCGAAGCTCTTTCAAGAATCAAATCTACAGAGGAATACAGAGAATAACGAGAATTTATTCTTTTATCTTTATTACACGGGTAACTTATTATAGGTATATGAAATTTTAATTTGATGCAGTTTATAGTTATCAAGATATTTTAATGTTAAAAAAAGATAAAAAGAAGACAGTCATATGAATAAATCAATAAATCAACAATTAAACAAAAAAAAATATTGCTTATGTCAAAGTCAGATAGATATACATATACTCTGTAAAATTTTTAGAATAAATCTCACTTTTTTAAAGAAAATTGAGCTCTTTTTCAATTTGTTCTTATTCTTTTTCAAGACTCATAGTATAATTTTCACTTTTTAGATGATGAAATTTCACTCTAAAGAATTTAAAGAGAGTA
>NW_017259361.1:788776-806183 GCF_001594045.1 Atta colombica
AATATTATTAGTAATATATTTTAAAAATTTATAAAGAACTTACTATGAAAAATTCTGAATAATGAAGGATAAGTATCAAATTGACAATATAATTTGATTTGGAGAAATTATTATTGTATAACTTGATTGTGTTGCGAATCCGAAAAATAATTGACACATCATATATCTGTGAGATTTTATTTAAATACATACACATGTATTATTCCAACATCTATATCGATCATAAGTGGTGCTTCTCTTATTTACAAAGTTGAGTTTAAAAAAAGAAAATGTGGTATATATGCCAATATGTGACATTATTTTTAGATACGATAACGATTTAGGATCTCAGTGATGAAGAAAAAAGATCACATTAGCCTACGATTTTGTTTTAAATGGCGCATTAGCTTCTTAATCTACTTATCCGTTTCATTAGAAAGGTAGTGAGACGTTCATTATACTTTCCACATTCACGTGCAACTTGATGGCTGATAGAGCTTCGGCTATTATCCGCCGGTTAATTTAAGGCGATTCCACTTTTAAGATTATAAGTTAGTGAAACTCATCGCGAAGTTGCGTGTAGAATTCAGGTCTTAAAACGATTATCCGCCATCCGGCACTGGCTCAAAGATTTACCTCAGCCTTTTTGTAACATCCGCACTTGAGTTAACATCCTTACCCTTTTTGTAAACTTAAATAAAGTCCAATCTCTACATACTATCAAAAATATTACAAAAAATACTATAAAAAATATAACGCTGTAGTTTAATTAACAATCTAGATCTAGAACAATGTATAATATTATTAGAAAGAATATTAGAAGTAATATTGTTATAATATTAAATTTCTGTATAAAATTTCTGCAATTTTTATAGAAAAATGTTAAAACAAGGGAGGGGGGGGCCTCCCTAATTGGCCATCTCCCCCACAAACAATTTTTTTAGCTAAACGAAATGAGCGCAAAAATTTTTTTTGAGAGCATAAATAGCGCATAAATAAATATTATTATTATATAATTTATTTATTAAAATTGGGGGGGGGCAGCTAGGCAAATGGTCATTAAAACATATTCTTTAGTATTAATAATAATAGTAATAATCATGGTGTTATTTTATTATTAATTAATTATTAATAATTAAAATGATAAAAAGTTAATCATTAAGGAGATCCTGAAGTGACAAAATTATCGATATTACAATTAAAAAGTATTTCGAATTGACATTGTACAAATTGTAAAATCTTTTACATATTAAAAATATGCGTGAAAAAAAGATGCGAGACATTCGATTTAACAAGAAAATCGAGAAAAAATCGAAAATAAAAAAATTACATTTAATATCATTACACAATTTTTTAACTTTTTTCTAATTTTCCCATTAAATCAACAGTTTTATGCCTTTTTTATACTTTGATTGAATGAAAGAATTTTGCAATCTGTATAGATTCCTTTAAAACTATAATAGTGTAAAATTTTCGAAAAAGTTCAACATATTTGAATCTAAATTCTCTTTCATTAACGATTTGTGTAACGTTTTCATGTGCAAAAGTGAAAGTTAATTACGATTTTATCGATAAAATATATTGGTTTCAATTTAAACTAATTACTGTTACATAATAATTTTAATGTAAGGCACATTTTATGAATAATTCCATTTTATAAAATTTGTCATACAGACTTACAATTAAATTGGTTCAAGTAATTGTATTCTTGTGTTTTTGACGATTATTTTTTAAACTAATTATAATATATTTGTTATCTTTTTATTAATAATACCAACATTTCAAATAATATTTGTATCCAAGTTATTTAACAGAATACAGAATTAACTCTTAAAAATCTCGGTCGCTTTTTCTTTTTTACAAACGTGACTCATTGCGCTTTTTCCGCAAGGTGAAAGCAGCGAAAGTTTGATCAGATAGTGCGTGACAAAAGAAACAAAATATTCATTTCTTTTGTCGTTGACAATGGTGACATCATTAGATTCGCATCGCTAGATATCCAGGTGATGGTACCTGCATTAACTATCCGTTATATAGAGTGACCTATTAAGAATGTGTAATTGCTTCATTTTTATAATGCTTAGAAGTTGTTTTCTGTTTAGAATTCAAGGTTTCTCCTGTATAAATTACACTGTCCGACACGGACTTTAAATCACGAACGAAACCAATTGATTCTTTTAGACTTTTTGTCACTGAAAACGAATCCATAAATGAAATTGCTTTATCGCGTCAGGTTTTCGAGAAACTTAAAAATAGCATTTTTTTATAACTTTGAGTTAAAATACCTAAAAAATGTATTGGACAATGTTATTCGTATCTTTGATCATGAAAAATATATCATAGTCTTTTTTTATAAAACTGCATTTTATTATATTTTAAATAATTTAAAAGATATTACACAAATAGAACATAAAAATATAATAATTATTATTGCACTACATTACAAACATAAATAAATGAGGAACGATTGAGAAAAGGAACGTAAAAGATTTTGTGGTACATACAGATGCTCGATTTCGAGCAATGTGACTTAAATAATCGACTAGTACATGAATAAGTCTCTTTAAAGTTCAGTGGAAATCTCTCTTGCGTCTTTCGTGAATGCGGACATGTGGATTTGGAGAGAGTCTGTTCAGAAAGGATTTCGAGAGTCTGTTACATGTACCAAGGAGAGGACCACTTCTGTGCATGCTCGGTGAGCCTAAATTCTAAATCAACAGAAGTGAAGTGCTCCTCTTTCTCTCTCTGTCTCACACACACACACACACACACACACACACACACACACACACACACACACACACAGAGAGTATCTTTTTCTATCCCCCTCTCTATTTGGATATTAATGAGCGAATTGTCGGAACTGTTGGTCACGCTCTTTCGATCGATTGATCAATAGAAAACGTGGTTTTGCATTGCGAAATAAAAACTTGCAGCAATTTGTACTCGAGTGGAACACAGAACTAGTCATCTCACAAGGGACATAGGCAGTCTGAAAATTCAGAACAATTCTGAAACATTGCGAGTAGAGTAGTTCATCCGTGAGTATTAATATAAAATATTGATGAAGTACGAGAGAGAGAGAGAGATTTATTCAACTTTGCCCTATCACTTATTACTTTAAACAAAAATTATTTGTTTGACATAAAATTTTATTACATTATATTTTTGCAACTTTATAAATATTCTCTATAAATAATTAGAAAATTTTACTGCGCAATTGGGTTTTCACACACCGCATCTCTTTCAACTAAAAACAATGTTTTATACATATAAAAGCATTATACAGCTTTTTGTATGTTAGCTTGTTTAAATGGTCTATTTATAAACGTAGAAAAAATTTCTGACGAAGTAATTGTACAGATGAATAGAAGAAATTATATTTATTCAACACAATCTCACACACACACACACATACACTGTATATCACACATACATCGTATATAGGTATATGTAATCTAAAACAAACTCTACAGACGAAAGAATTTTTCGCAGTAAAAATTGACAACTACAAAAAAAAGTTATACGAATAAAAACGAAGAAATTCTATTGATACAAGAAACCATTTGACATTGCTAACAGGTTGCAAAAAAAAAAATAAAAAATTTTTATGGAATATCAAGTTAAATTTTCCATAAGAATTTTATTGAACATATCGCTCCGAAGGAAAAACCGGCTTTAAAATTTCCATCCTTATATACAATTTTCATATAGAACGCATGCGAAAAATGCGTAGTCCCTATGAAAGTTCCATTCTCCTCGAAACCTACTTTTGCTCGGTATTTGCAAATAACCACCTTCTCCCTCCCTCTCCCAGAAGGCTTTCCAAAGTAAAATATCAAATTAGTAGTGGCTAGAAAAATGGATAAAGTATTCATAGATCTTTCGGTGCGCTTTTCTCATTACGGTTTCGTTGTATGCTCGCTATTCCCGCTCTAATACAGTACAATCAGTCAGCCAGTCGGCCAGCCTCCGGCACGAAAATTTTGCAATGCCAAGGGGAAGCTTCGCGTGCGGCCGGACGATAATGCAAATCGCTCGGGGACGATGATTTAACGTTTTAACAGCAGATTGTCGCAACCACGAAGACCGCAAAGGGTTACGACGGCGGTCGGCTGAGCCCTTCGAGCGCGCACCGGTCCAGCTTCGTCGTTGTCGTCATTGCTAATTATTTATGCTGCCTGATCTTCATACCTCTCCCTCCACTCTGAGTCTGATGTTAATTGAATTCGCCTTCATCCATAGGGGCGACTATCTCTGGTAACTGACTGTTCGCTGGTGCACAGCTGTCGCATGCTGGTTGAAAGTCACATGCTTGTTTAACCCTTTCGTTCCTAACAGCTGTTATAAAAGACATTTTTGCAATTTTACGATTTATTTCGAAAAATATAATTAAATATAAGTATTATATTTTATACAATATTTATTATATTTTAGCTTTTATATGTATAATGTAGTAACTTTGTATAAAATAAATATCTGGAATTTAATTTGAATGTTAATGTTACTTTCTATAAAGAGTACACTATTTACAGCTTCATAAATTTCAAATTGAATTTTTTTAAATTTGAGATTAAAATCAAATATCTTATAGGTATAAAATTTTTGCTTTTGTAATTGATCTTTCTCTCTCTCACGTAATATTTTTATACATTACAGATAAATCTACGCCTCATCCTCGTCAGTGGCAAGACAAAAGAGTTCCTATTCAGTCCAAGCGATTCCGCGGGCGACATAGCGCATCATGTGTTTGAAAATTGGCCGGAAGGTGAGTTAGTCATTGCCATTTGCGAAACCTTGCACAATCCGTAATATTAACATTATTATTATAATTGCTATAACAGCGGGATTTAGCATTTGATGCCACTCACAATTATTATCATTAATTGTTGATGTGCCACCATGTCATGATAATAGAGCTGTAAAATTATTGTATAAAATCTGTATTCGAGAATATCTATTAGAATCTTTGCTAAAAGTTTTTAAAATTAAGAAGATTAAACAATTCAGAAAAAAGTGAGAAATTCATGTGCATAAAATTAGAAATTTTAATGTGAAATTAACAAAAAGTTAGGAAATTTTGAGAACAAGTTTTGAGAGTAATATATACATGATGATGTCTTTTTATGTAGGTACGCAGAAAAAAAAGATTGTTTCAATAGTATTATTTTAATTGAAAATGATCTTGTTGATTCAATAACAGTATTTGAAACAATAAATTTTTATTAAAATAAGAGCCTAAGCATTTGTTTCATTAATGATGTTATTTGTTTTAATGAACAAAATTATTTTTAATTAAAATAATGCTGTTAATTCATCAATTTTATAATAAACTGATGCAAAAAAAAAGAGTTTGAATTGTAATATCAAAGAATTATAAAATTATGTGAAGAATGAAAACTGTAGAAAATTTCACACTCAATTTTTACGATGGAGAGTTCGTATTATTCTCGTTTCGTATCTTTTATTACTTGAAATACTTTCATCTGCGTCAGCTTTTTAAGGTTCGAGGAGTTTTGGCACTTTTGGAAACTTTTCGCAAACTGCTAGATCGAGCTAGGGAGAACTCTCAGTATCCTGCAAGTGTTATCTTGGTGTTGCAGACTGGGCAGAGGAGGCGGTCGCCAAGGCGGAGATCCTGCGGCTAATTTACCAGGGTCGTTTCCTGCACAGCAATGTCACGCTCGGTGCTCTTGGGCTTCCCTTCGGAAAAACCACGGTGATGCATCTGGTGCCGCGAGAGAATCTTCCGGAGCCTAATTCTCAAGGTGAATTCGCGAGATACCACCATGTTATCTCTTCCTTCCTTGAAGGTCGTTACGAAACTTCTTGTATGCCTTTTCCTTCATTTTCCTCGGCAAACTCTTCACCAGACACGCACAAAATTTGCTTTTTTTAACTTTGTTTGAAATAAACTTCATCAAAGAATCCCAATTAAAATACAGCTTTACAGCTTATTAAAATTAAACAATGATACGTATCTACCTTTTATTATGTTACACTAACTCTTATTCACATATCATCTATTAATAAACCATTATTGTCATCAAAATAACTGAAATTGATTCTAATTATTGATTTTCAGAATTAATAGGAAATTTGATACATTGCTTTTCTAGACAAATTTCAAAATAAAAAATTTCTTTTTTGTTTTAATTATATATGTGTTTGTGTGTGTATGCATTACAATTTTTAATTGTATTTTTATGTATGCATTTTATGCTTTTATATATTATATTATCCTCAGAGAAAAATAAATTACTCGCGGATAAGGGTTAATTCTCTGCGACCCATATAAAACACGTTGCGCACACACATACACATACTCTATTGCATTTTTATTAATATCCAGTTAAATCTTTACTCGTTATCGTTCTTTAAATTTGTTTACTCGCTGTTCTAAACCTAAACTAAATCTATCGCGTCGGTACGTGACGCGTTTGCGTAATTATTACAGTAAAATCTCGTTACAACGAGCTGCCGCCGTGGATCTCCAAATTGAATTTATTACACCAAAAGTTCGTTACATCAAGCCGCGTATTAGATGCGAAGATTCAATCACACTTCGTTATAGCGAAAATGTCGTATTCCATCGATGTTCATTATAACGGAATTAAAAGGAATTAGCTTTATTTAGTCATTAAATGATAGTGATTTACATAGGACGATCAAAAAATGCAGGAATATATCGAAAATATAGGTAAATATATTTCGACAAATACGTCTTTGGATAAAAATATCTTAAAATATCATTAAAAAGTTGTTGTAGTCAATAAAACAGTATTAAATTAAAAAGTATAATTCTATTAAAATCAAATTTATTTTAAATTAATATTAGTAATATAAATATAACATAAAAATGAAATATAATAGAAATTATTATAATATATAAATGTTATATATATGTACATACTTTTATAATGTAAATATGAAATGTATTGTTACATTTTTATAATTGTGTAAAATAATTAATTTTATTAGTAGATATATTTTGCAGCTTTATTTAACTTGATAAAAATTTTTTGTTTTTACGATCTATAGCTAAGAAATTACTTTTATCTTGATGTTTTCAACAAATTAAGAACAATTTGGAAGAAATCCTTAAATCTGCACTTTATCTACGATGCATTCTACATGGCGGCACAAGCACTGATAAATAGAATCACATGTATCGCTATTGATTTCACGTAGATTACTGTGCAACCGAGTGAAAGTTAGAATATTAATTGGTATAATCAGTCTCATCAAATAATGGGTAATCATCAGTTTCTCTTGTGCAACGTCGTCATTATTATTTGTACGAAGTCAATATAATCTCGTGTAAAATGCATATTTCGCAACTTTTTGCATTTTCCTTGCAATTTCTCTGCCTCTTCCGGCATCCGCTTCCGTATTTCCGCTTTTGCAAGCTTTTCCGGTGATTTTTAATTTAACAATTGGACAATTATATTGACTAAAATCTAACAATTTATCTCCTTTTTCTTCCTTCCTTATGTCGCAATATCAACTTTATCATAAGCAATTCGTTCATTAATTATTAATCGATCGACGGAGAAGATAATCGTTGAGGTTCTATGCATTGTGCAACTTCATGACAATACGTTGCAACTTTACAACACAATGGAGATTTCCTGCTTTCTAAATTGACTCTTTCATGTAGCTTAGTATCAATAACGTAAAGTTTTTTTTTAGGAGGTGCCTCATTTGTTTCCGCATGTTTTCAGACAATCAAAAAAATTGATGATGATAAAAAAGGACAAGTTAAATTACTTTTATTTATTACTTTATTTATTTTGTTTAAGTGTTTATTAATTAATATCTTTTTTACTAATTAATATTTTTGAGACTTCCACGAATACTTTCTACAAAGATACTATGCGTTTTGCAAATTTTCCATCTTCAAATCTATCGTTAGAATACCAATGTTTGTGAATAGGCTGCTTCTCGCCCTGATGAAGTGAACTGCAATGTTCATGAAACTTTGACATTTTAATAATGGATTCACACACGGAAATAATCCACGAAATGCACATTAATTCTTTTTTATTTATTTAATTTATTACAGCTTGCATAATAATTGATAACTGCTTTATACTCTCTCTAAATTTATTACATTCAATCTAGAATAATTAACGATATTATAACATTTATACAAAATACATTGTGTGTATTTAGATTCTTTGTTTTTAACATTTTTAATATATACTCCAAATTATTTTATATCACTTTTCTCATTGATTCTTAAGATTAATATCGATTCCGTTGTAGAGATTGAAGGTATTCGTTTATTGAATGCTTATGCCATTACATAAATTAATAATAAAAAAAGCGACAGTTATTCCCAATTCATCTTTCTAGGTATTCTTCCTAACGGTGAGTACATGTATATCCTGCCCGATGATCCCGAAAACCATGACATCAACTAAAAAACATCATCTTAATTCTTGAGCCAACGTGAGTTTTCCCAATTCTTATCCCTGCAAATTCCAACTTCACTGCATGTTTCCACAGTAAATAAATTAATAATATCAAATGAAATATACATGAATTCCCATGCTCAAAACAAAATTAGCATAATCATTTAAATCGTGTCTAAAGAGTACATTGATTACATATAAACAAAAGAGAAAAAGATTGGAATATTTCTTTGACCATTTAAGTAATATCATTTAATATTATTTGATAATTGTCATTTTTAGAAAAGAATCTTTAGTTATTCAATTTGAATAACTAAAAGTTAATTGAAAAGATGATTAATTATTATACAAGTAAAATTTTCGCAAGAAATTAGTCATTATTACTGTGATGACTAATGAATTCTTTGTTTCAGTTATTGGGTCGGAGAGTTGCTTTACAAAAACCTAAGTAAACTTTTTTTATATTTTTGACACATGACATTTATATACGCGCGGATATTCAGTTTTTTAAGTTTCTTTTTAAATGAACTGACGTTAGTCAGGACATCGGGGATATGAGAATGAATTGTATGTGTGCCATTTTGTTGCAGATCAGAGACAAAAAAGTAAAGGCGGCGGGAGTAGTTGCTGCTCGGCTTCCTGCTGCATACTCTAAGTCATCCCCTGTGACCGTCGCCGATGTCGGTGGTGGATCTCGTGGCGGATGGGCGTGCGGCATGGGCTGCTGCCACAGCGCTGAGCCATGATTTCTAAGATTTCATGCTGATGTATAATCGTTAGTGGCTGAGCTCGTGAGCAGTGTAGCACGAGAAACGGATTGTCGAATGAAAGAGGGTCTCGCTCGCGTGACATCTACTATTGTCGACTATCATCGAGGAGCAATGCGCGTTGCAATGATGCGTTCCCTGGTGAATGAATCCCCCACATCGTTGGGCCGGTCGCTTATTTCGGTTCGTTTGGCAGGCGGTAATGCGTGCTCGATCAATACACTCACGAGGGAAATTTGCTCCAGAAGAAGAAAAAGAAGAAGAAGAGCGTATTTCGTTATGGAGAAGTCGGATCATTGTCGACACGTCGATTAGCTTGCGAAGAGATCGAATTACGCCGATAACGATGGTCGGCTAACTTCGAGCTAAGTAACGAGCAAAGTTAGTTACTTTGGACGCTATGGCTCATGTTGTGATATACAGACAAACGTGAAAAGAATTTGATCAGTCACAAATTTTGTTAACAGCTGAAATCGATTAACAATTTTCTCTGTCCATTTCTAATTGATTACTGCAGCGTCAAAAAAAAAGAAAAAAATTATGAAATTGCGTTCGTAAGATTAGTTAATTGACTTAACTAAATTTTGATTAACGATCCAGAGTTAACTGAATATAATCAATTTTATTAACTATTCTGATTAATTTCATACGGCGATATTTCTTCATTTCTACAGCGTTTACATTGTTACATTAGAATATAAATGAAATAATCGTAAATGTAGTTAGCAGTCTTAATTAAATTTTGTGCTTAGGGATTCCTTATCCTTTCCCTAGATTATATAGCTATAGCTATGATATCGATGAAGAAAAGAGACGATCGTAAATTTAGTTAACAGTTTTAACTAAATTTTGGTCGGCGATGCCCCGTCTTTTCCTAGATTTATGACCGTATAATTATAATGTCATGAGAGGGACAGACGTTATCCGTTAACCAAGTCGATTAACTTTCGTTAAGCCTCTCAGTTAACTTAAGTTTCGATTACTCACACACTCTCAACTTGATCTAAATTAATTTAACAAATTTAATTTAATTCCGCGTCTATCTCGCGCGCGCAGCGAAATCAGAATCGGCGGATTCTAAGGAAGTTAAACATCAGTTAACTTTAACTATCGTTCAATTAACCGCAGTTAGAGCACTACTCTGCGTCGGTGCAACCGGCCTCGAAGATCGAGAAGGGCGACGCGAACAATTACGCATTCGCCGTGGATGTTTGTAATCTTGTTTTGTTCGCCCCGTATAAGGAACTCGTGTGTATGCACGGTAAGACGAATAGAATTTCCAGGGAGAGGGATTGGGTAGCAAAAGGCTACGTTCTGTTGTAAGCGTACATTCGAGACGCGCCCTGGAACGGCGCTACAATGCTTAGAAACTCAACCACTATCACAGTACTGCAGCATTATAATAATTATGTAGACGGGATCGTGTGCATGCTTGCGTAAATTGAGTGTATTACGTTCGAGCGAGAAAGAGGAAGAGGAAGCGAATGAAAGAGAGCGAAAGAAAGAGAAAGAAAGAGCGAGAGCAAGAGAGAATCGAAGAGAGAATAAAATTTATGTTGTGATATGCAGGTAGCGATTATATATGTTATATATATATAAATATATATATATATATATATATATATGTGTATGTGTGTATATACAGGGTGTTCCTAGTCATTCGCGTATTCGGTCGATAATACTTAATGCATTGATAGTTAAAGAGAATCGCACGTAAAAGAAAAAAATTTTCACAGTGGCGACAGTCTCTGGATGAGAGACTGACTCGTGAGAAGCATATAAATCACTTTACTGTTATAGGTTTTATTCAGCGTGATGTTGACAACACGTTAAGATTAATAATGAGGAATACGGTGCACCAGCTGGATTTGGGATTTTTTTAAACTCTTTCGATATAAATCGTTCTCATGATATTTATCGTCGACAAAAGCGCGACTGACCAGAGACTCCCTGTATGTACAGGATGTTGAGAAAGAAGAATGCGAAAATTTGCGAGTATATTCCTCGCAAATTCGATTTTTTTTGCGAAAAATTCGACATTGCACACTTTTGATTAACCTTAATTATTAGCAAAACGATTAGCAAAGCGAATTCCATTAATGCGTGTAAATTCCATTAAAATAAAATAAAAAGTGTAAATTATAAATTGGAATATTAATTGTACGTAAAAGGATAAAAACTTCCGAAAGTTATTCATGCCATATCGATGTATATCGATGAAGATAATCGAAGTAGCTTCGAACGAGTTTTATTGTTTATTGTGCGACTTTTTTGTTTGTTCACAAAAAAAATTTCATTTGATGGGTTCAAAGCTCGTTTAAAAATAAATAAAAAAAACTCGATGCCAGGACGCATCGAATGGGGTGACTTGGGATTACCTTCGAATCGGAATATATTCGCGTGTTATATACATATTTGTATTTTTCTTTCTCGACAGACTGTATATACGTATTAATATCGAAATCGCGAATGCACATTGACACGCGCATTCTGCATTTCGGCGTGCATGCGCGATAGTATGAGACACGTTGACGCGCAGTTAAGCTCTCATACGCATAGATGACTTTATTATCATGAATTTAAAATAAAAGTAAATATTATATGACGTCACTTTGAGAGTTTAGTATTTCGAAGTATAAGATTATCAGAGAGGAGAGAGAGAGAGAGAGAGAGAGAGAGAGAGAGAGAGAGAGAGAGAGAAGGAGGGAAAGAAAGAGAGAGAAAGAGAGAAGACATTGGATCTCTAATGAATAGTTATGATTAAATGAAAACTCAAATATATTTCCTGTTATATATAATCCCTTCTCCTCCTTGCCCTTATCGAGTTTCCCTTCGATTCTCCCTCTATTATTCCACCTTCTCTTACCCATCTTCCCTTTACCCCTTCGTGTTACCCGTCCACGCGAATCTGTCGGGCCTAGAACGTCGCTCTCGTTAGACCCAAGAATAATAATTCCACGCTATGAATTTATATGCCCATTTCGAATATCGATCGTAGTTAGATCCGATCAAACTGTTACGACGAATGCGTTATAGGCGATTCTCTATACACCGATACTAACACTAACGCACGCATGAACACGCGCACACACACGCGCACGCACACACGCACACATACACACACACACACACACACACACACACACAGAGCAATACATTACGTGCGCGTACACACGAATGTAACTCTCTAACACGCTATCTTATATTAATCGTACTGTAACTCATACGAAATACATAACCCTGTGTATATATATATAATGCAGTGTTCTTACCGTAGTTAAACTTGCGAAAGAAGAAGCCAGGAATTTGTGCGATATCAAAGCGCAAGCTATGTATTTAATTTATTTCGTATACATCCGGTAAAAAAGTCTATTTATAATTAATTATATATAATTACATATAAAATATGTCCATATATCTCTATTCATATATATGCGTGCGTGCGTGCGTGCGTGCGTGCGTGCGTGCGTGCGTGCGTGCGTGCGTGTGTGTGTGTGTGTGTGTGTGTGTGTGTGTGTGTGTGTGTGTGTGTGTGTGTGTAGGAAAACTGATAAGAATAATTAAAAAATAATTAGAAAAAACTTCTGCATTATATATCTTTACAAAAGGTAAAATTGCGATTATGCAATATTTTATATATGTATAATAACATATAATTTTATATATTATTATACATATGATGACAATTTTTTCTCATTTTTTTTTTAAAACTCATTTAAAAAACAATCTTCCTCTACTTTTCAATTAATTTTCTTATCAATTTTCTCGTACGTAAAAACGAAGAGATTATGAGAAAAAAGAAGAAATATATATATGGACATACTTTATGTATATAGTATTATTATCTTTATTATGATATAGATTAATTTCAAATTTAATTTGAAATATAAGTATATAATTATTTTGTATTCTAAATCTCGCTTTGTTTAAAAGATATTGTCTTTTCAAGTTACAGAATACTATAGGGACAGATAATGTCGAAATAATTTAGATTTATTGTTTATATTGCTAATAATCAAAATATAATTATTAAATTTTTGTCTCAAAATAGAAGATAGTACAAGCATGCGAAAAAAAAGACATACAATCAGCCATTTGTGTCCTCATCGATAGTTGCAATGCTTATCTCGAGGCTAGAGACCACATTTTGAACAAAATGTTTAATAATTGCATTATTATTGTAAAATAACAAAGGGAGTAAACTTAGATTATTTTGACGTTATTCATTTCAATTTCAATTCTATAATTTAAGAAGTCAGTATCTCTCAAACGAAGTTTGTGAATAAAATTACAGATAAAAAAAATTTTTATTTTATTTGTTTTGAGATCCTAAATTCATATTTTAAGATTTAATCCAAGAACACTCTATACAATAGACTTTTTTAGTGGATGTATTAAACACACACACAAACGGACAGACACATAGACACACATATACATGTACACACTCGCGAAGTGAAGCGCGAGGCGACCATGTTTGTATATTTCAAAATCGTTATTAGTACCTGCCTGACTCATAAACCTGTGCCATACCAGAATTTTTTGTCTCCCTCGTTCTCCCTCTATTAATGTCCTTTTTCAGCTATCCCTTTTTCTCTCACTCCTTCCCTGCTGCGATCAGCTTTTAACGCGCAAAGTATTTTCTCTTGTACTTCTTTGCGGAAATTGATATATGTATGTGCAAGAAGCGTTTGCCGATTATAATTCAGCAAGGGCACTGACATTAGCAAAAAACACTTCGTCACTAAAATATATTAATATTGAGCTCAAATCGTGACGATAAAGTTTGAATTTGGCCAATACCTGCGAATTAAATTTCCTATGTACAATTTAAATACAGAGAACAAATCTGATCAAGACTGATATATTAGCGTTTATCGATGAGATCGCGATATTAAGTCTAAATGTTGTTGATAAATGATTATTAATGTCGATACAAAATCAGAGTTAATCGCACTGCAGTAAAAAATACGAGTTGATCTTCTATGCAAATTAAAAAAATATGCAATATGATGAAAAAGTATTTGAACTTTGCCTTATCATTTATTTAGTACAATTTCTTGAGAAACAAAAGAATTTAATAGCATGCGATAACAAGAGCTTCTTAGTGAATTTTTTTTTTTAACCTAAATAGTTCTTCAATTTTAATATTATATAAGAGATATAGTAGTAATCAAATTTCTCCAAGTATCAGCCGCATGTTCTCTTCAAATTTTGCTGTTTTAAGGTTCCTGAGTATTCATTTGTCATATTAAATTGTGACGTCATAAGAGAAATGTATCATAAATGACACGTTAATTTTCCTTACATTGTATTATATTTATTAATTAAAGACAATTTGGATAAAACGTAATAATGAGATCGCTATAAAAAACTTGAATCTTATTTGTCTTCAATTATAAATGGCAAAAAAAAATGAACATCTCATTTCTCGTTTATGATTCAATGTGACTGCGACTACTCAGGAGCCTTTAGCTTTTAATGATATGTGTATGACTCTAAATAAATTCTTATTAAATTTTTATAAATAACGAATTTATTTAGAATCGTATATATAAAAGCTTAATATTTCAAATTTTCGTTATTTCGTCCAATAATTGGATCATGTTCACTAATGCAGTTATCTTACAGTGTTATATAGAGTGTAACCGATACTGAATTTAAACCGATAACACGAATTTAAACAAATATTGGGAGTGTATAGGGGATCATAAAGTCCTTTAGAAATATGCTAATTTTGCATCATTTTGGAGAAAATTTTAAGAAAAAACAAACATAGTTTTCATTTTTGTACTTATTCATTACTTATTCATTCACACTTATTTATTCACATTGTCACTTGCTTAATGCAGATATTAGATCTATTCTTTTTAGCTACAGTTCTTGCATGATATATCTTTCTTCTTTTTCTCTCCACTTTGGAAAGAAAAAGATAAACCATCCAAGTTCAACTAAAAAAAACAGGTCTATTGTTTGAAATATTGGCCTCTCTTACAGCAATGCACGCATCGCATCTTGTACGAACAGCTCGTGTTGCAGCCAAACATTGATCTGGTCTCGATGTTCCTTTCAATTTACTATAAATGTTATGGCAAATAATAAGGAAGAAATTCAGAATTGGTATAAAGACCAATTTTATACAAAACGAAGAATGGAATAGAGAGAAAATGCTGCTACGAAAGAAAAACGCACGACAGATCGAAAAATCTGGATAAACATAACATTGTGACGATATCTGCCAATATAACTTTTTTCATTTCTTGTATCGTTGTTAGAGGAGGCAATATTATTAATTTCATTTCTCTTCAAACATAGATGAGGATATTAATCCGATATTCACTGGATGTCGATTGGTAGATTTACGTAGTCGCCGGCGAAATATGATGTAAGTGTTATGATGGGAGTTTTCCAGCAGAGGCACAAATCAACACAAGAATCCGTCCTTTGTTTCTTATTGATTATTGAACAAGGATAGACTCTTATGTATTAATTTGTGTCTCTTGCTGGAAAACTCCCATCATAACACTTACATCATATTTCGCCGGCGACTACGTAAATCTCCTCCAAAGTATTGGGTTGTCCGGAAAGTTCGTGCCGCAAAAGATTTAAATTTAATAAATGAAATTAAAAATTTAAATCTTCTGCGTTTCAATTCTCCTTCAAAATCGACACGAACTTTCCGGACAACACAATAACACTTCCGCTGGAATGCGCACAAAGAAACATGGATTAGTCTTATCTTTCATTTACCAATATGCTAAGAAATTTCTGTTGTAAACTTTCAATAATGATTCATCGATCCGGCACTCTTCTATTTAGAAATCGGCGCGCATATTCTAGTTATTGCGAAGCATTATCATTAAAATCATCCATGAAAATAATATTCCGCTTTGAAGAAATGATATACTGAAAAATTACATTATATCTTTTTTTTTGCGATTTTCTTTAAAACGAAGTAAAAATGATCTTTATCTCTAAAGATCTTTTTTCTTTAATTTATTGATTCCCTACACGCTCTCGAAGATTGGCCACTTAAATTCGGGACAATACCAACGTTTTTTTTTGTATCTTATTTCAAGGCAAATGAGAATTTTGAAGTGCATGCATTCGCGGCAGGGTAATGTTACTCCTATCTATTCCTATCGCTTACCTAAACGATAAAAATCTAATGATGATCACACATTGTATATACTGTGGGTTTATGGGAATGGCTCGCACGATGCACTCATTACAACTTACTCATTGTTTTTTTTAGTATGTTCGTTTCAAGCGGTTTTTTTTAAAAGGAATCTATATATATATATATATGTGTGTGTGTGTGTGTGTGTGTGTGTGTGTGTGTGTGTGTGTGTGTGCATGCGTGCGTGCGTGCGTGCGTGTGTGTGTGTGTATATATATGTATATAGAGCGCTACTCCCCTCCCCCCCTTTAATAAGCGAACATCTTAAAGACGTTATTACTTTTTGTCTATATCCTGCCCCCATGATTCATATTTTTTATTATAAGATCATAAGATGTAGATTATCTATAAAATGCTGTTTATATAGAGAAATAAATTGTTTAGTTCATAAGATTTTAAGATTTGCGAGTCAGAAAAAGAGAAAGTGTGAGAGAGAGAGAGAGAGAGAGAGAGAGAGAGAGAGAGGAAGAGAGTGAGAATGTGAGAGAGAAAGCAACACATCACCCGATATGTTATAGATTTACGGAAGGGATGCGAGAATGAAGAAGACTCTATTAGTCCTATCGTGAATGTACTATTAAAAAAAGATGTAATGAAAAGTTAAAAAGTATTCTTAAAGATCAATTGCATTGTATTCATTTCATTATGCAATTAAGCTGCGTCCGAGATTATGAATAGGCTATCATTTATGTCGAATTCATATGCGAACTGTAAAAGAAAGAGAAAAAAAGAGACGGGAGATCATCTTCTGGATCTCCCATCGCATTTTGCCATTTTACGATGAAATTAATTTCGAATTATTGTTACAAACGTAAAAGCTTCTATAATAAATTTACCTTGTAACTCTTCTCAATGTGCGATGTCACTTGCAAGCGTTGATTAAGGAAAAGAAGATCTCGAGAACCGTAATGTTTTGAAAAAGACATTTTTGAAGGTACTTTTCTTTTTCTATCTAAAGTCTTGAGGAAATGAAACGCGCGCACGTAACAATATTTACAATATATGTGTTTATATATTTATATATATATATATATATATATATATACATACATACATATATATAC
>NW_017259361.1:806479-811980 GCF_001594045.1 Atta colombica
ATATATATATAAAATATATATTGTGTAAAGCTATCGTGTAGAAGCAAATTAATACATTCATGATGACTGTTGATTTAAAAAATACACACATATACATACATATGTGTGTATGTTTGATAGCCTCGTATTGATTTCTAATACATTCCATAGCGAGTTTACCTCATTTACCTAAATAATCTCAATTAATCGAAACATATTATACTTTTGAAATTAACGAACGATTAACAGAATCGTGATAAATAAAGAATTCATTTTAATATATTAGAAGCACGAGTTCTTTTGTTAAGCGTGAAATCGTAAAGAATAAATAATGATATTCGTAAAATATGCATGCATATATAGTCTACAAAGTATATACATTTCTTTGTACAGCATATCAAAATTTTAGTCTTATAAGAATCCATTCAGGACGATTTTTCAACAGAAATCTTCTAATTCCGTTTTTTTTTCTCAAGAGAGAAATTAACAATTTTCTCCTTATAAAAATGAGGGATATAATATTAGTATTGTCAATGATATAATGGAGATCAAAGATTTTATTTTTTTATGCGATTTTTAGATTGTTCACTCTTTAAATTAGCAAGATCTTACAATCAATAAAATAGAAAATTAAATAGCATAAATATAACACAATAATATTAAATGGAAAGATGTATCTTAAACATTTATTTTATAATATTTTCATTTTATTTACAGACAAAACTTATACCTAAAAAAATACAAAATTTTATCGACTTATTTTCACGAATGTAAATTTCTTATTAACAGTTATATTGCCATGTTAGAAATAAGAATCAATATTCATGATTCATTTATTACTTGCGATATTATTTTCTATTATGTCTCGCAGATTTATTTGATTTGTCAAATTGTCACTTTTCATAAAATTGTCAAGTGACTTTAACTATGAAGAGAAAAGATAAATTTGAAATAATAATTTAGAAAAGATCAAACTTTGCCTATAAATAAAAGTAACTTATATTGAAAATGAAGCAAAATGTTGCATAATATTATATTATATTATGATTATATACAGAATGATTAGAAATAGATATAATTGATACAGTAATATTCCACATAATTTCTGGATAACTTAAATAACACTGTTTAATAAATAAAAAAAAAAAGAAAAAATTTTTCTGAACATGAAAAAGTAATTATTTCCTGGTCTTTTGTGATAACTGAATACAATTCCATTTATCAAATTACTGCATTACGTCGAAAATTGCGATACAAGCGCAAAAAGGTCTATTTTAACATACTTTGACATAACTACGGTCTGTAACATGTCGAAGGTTTGTTGCTATCAAAATAAAATATATTATTAGAACTTTCAGATCTTAAGAAATCCTAAAATTACTGTCACTTCGTGATTCTAAAATATCTTTAAATTGGCTTTATAGGATTGCAAAATTCTTCTATATGATTAAAACCACAAAAATAGTTATTATAAATATAGGTTTTGTAAACGAAAGAAAAATTAAAAACTTATTTTTGCACTTGTTTTTTCATTTATTTTTTTGTACGTTCAACTATTATCTGATGATCATATTTGCTTAATACAAAAATTTTACTTTACATGTGTAAAATAAAATAATTTTCATAAAGACAATATGCACGAACAATATCGTGAAATAAAAACCAAGATTAAAAGTCTAGAATAAAAAATTATTTAGAATTACGTTTTATAAATAAAGATAAAGATTAATAATAATGCGTGTAAAATAATCAGGATCAAGTAAGTTAATATATTTTTTAAATTAAGTTAAAGTTAATAATTCATAAAATTGATTAATTGAGGCATTGAGTAATTTATTAATCGACTAATGATCGAATAATTAAAAGTAGAAGAGAAAATAAGAATAATTTTCATTCCCATTATTTTTCATTACGATGAGGGAATATACAAATTATTGGTTTCTTTGTGATTGAATAAATCGCATTCTAGCAACATGTACTAGGGAAATATGTTACATATATTATAGTATTTCTCTAGTTTTTCTCTATGTTTCTTTTCAAGAATAGGAGCCTTGATTGATTTTTTTATGCAAAGGTCTGTGCTTCAGCCTTAAATGAATTTTATTTTTGTAAAATTTTTGAATCGATATTTGAGTAGAAAATTTATTATTTTAAACAAGTTACATAAACTATCTAATAATAAAATCTACCTTGGAATAATAATACAAAGTGTTATTTTTTTTAATATTTATTAATAATTCAGACATACTTCCTATAAGTTTATCAATGTATGTATGCCACAGGATATATAAATAACATCTTTAGTACATCTAATTTCAAAACTAATTTTCAAGGTGTTTTTGCTAATTTAGCTTCCTCATTATGATCTTTTTCCATAATTCTTGAAATTAGGAACCATGTACATGGGTGAGATCAACAATGATCCAACAATGCAGAGATATGCAAATATTTCTTCCTGTAACATAACAGCTTCATTAACACAAGATAAAATTAATTAGGTAAATATTCAGTAACAATATTTATAATGCCTCTCCTTCTAATTTTCCTATAATTTTGTAAATTTGTATATTTTCATGGATAGAATATATATTTTGAAAAGGAAAATCGCTCTTGGAAAGTCCTCTATGCTTTTTTTCATATAATTTCAAAATCTTTTGATGTCAGTAAGTTAAAAAAAATGATAATTCAATGAAAATTTATGCACATGCTTAATGTTCTATGATTAAATGATATACATAATCTGTGTAACTTCATATTTAAATAAAAAAATATTTTAACCATAATTAATTTGTATATATAAATATAATGACGGAATGAGCATACGCAGTCAAAATTTACTGCTGAATTAATATTATCTAATTTATAGACAAAAAATCTTTGAAAATAAAAAGGAAAAATCAGAAATCACTTCAGGCTAATAAAAACGTATTGAAATAAAAAGTTGCAGAATGGAAAATTTCCAAAGTTTTAATAGGAATGTTTCTTGAAATATTGATACAGAAGATTTAATCTGTATGAGGACAATATTATATATTTATATTCGAGATTACAAGAAATATTAAATTTTCTATCACAATTAAACGTCACATTAAATATCCATATTCTTTTTAAATCAAATACTCGCAGGAAAAAGTTATTCTTCACAATATTATCAAAAGTTTTTTAAACCTTTGGTATAAATGAATCGGAAAGCCGATAATCAAGTAGCGTTAGAAAATTAATTATGCGTTGCATATTTCTTACGTAATTTAATATAAATTTGACAAGAAAAACTCACAGCAGTGGATATTTTTACTTGGGGTGGTGTGCAAATGATTCTATTAGAGACCGTCCTGGTAATAACGCCTGACAAACGAAGCGTATTTCTTAACCCATTGTTAATCGCAAACATTTTTGTTCTCGTTTGTAAACTTTCCGAATGAACGAAATCGTGAAAATCAATATTCCAAGCTTGTCTTGTCTTGTCCTTGAAGAGGAACCAGGAATATAATTCATTAGATACGCAATCCTATGATATAAAAATATAAGGAGAAACGTTCTCGCGAATGTGCAGTAGAAGAGGGAATTTGTACTCAAATTCGATTGGCTGTTTCAATTTCCTAGTGATATTAGTGATTGTTTACGGCGTAGAACATTACTGTGTTCCATTAGAAAGAAGCCTGAGGCCGATATTCATAGTCAGTTCTTATATTCAAGATCATCTTAAGTTCAGACTTAAGATATCACGAATCAATTAAAAGGCTACATTAGCGTTTTAAGACATGAATGATTCTTATTTCATTTCTTACTTAAGAAATGAAATAAGAATCGACTATAAATACCAGCATCCCGGGCCTGCCATGCCGGGATTTAGGGTGGTATTCATAGTCCGTTTATTTTAAGGTATTCATAGTCGATTCTTATTTCAAGTCCATCTTAAGTAATGTCTTAAGACGCTAATGCAGCCTGCTGATTGATTTATGACATCTTAAGACTGTACTTAAGATGGTTTTAAATATAAGATTCGATTCTGGCCGGTATTCATAGTCGAATTTTATTTCAAGACCGTCTTAAGTAATGTCTTAAGACGTTAATGCAGCCTTCTAATTGGTTCGTGACTTCTTAAGACCGTATTTAAGATGGATTTCGATCCATTAGATTGACAAAACTATAAGATGTCTTGTAATAAAACTTATTACAAGCGCCGACAGATTGATTGTTCGTCTTTGTTTATCTAACGGATCGAAATTCGTGGATATAGCGAAGAATACAATCAAAAAATCGTGGATATTATCGGATCATGGATATTGGCTATATAGTTCATTGTCCACATTTTGTGGACATAGAGGCGCTTTAAAATAAAGTAATAGCTAAATCACAGTACATTATTTTGTATCTTCATAACAGATTTCCTAACCTGAGTTATTTTGACGTGGGACAAAATTTTAAATTAAAACGTGTGAAATGAATATATTTTCATCAAGATTCGCAAAGAAGTCTGTACTCTAAATAATTATCGAGAACAGACT
This sequence comes from Atta colombica, assembly GCF_001594045.1. Lineage (NCBI taxonomy): Eukaryota > Metazoa > Arthropoda > Insecta > Hymenoptera > Formicidae > Atta > Atta colombica. The sequence goes on from NW_017259361.1 coordinate 810,967, forward strand.
ATTACATACAATATTAACGCATTTCGTGAAGCACGTAGATATTTCTTTCTTTAAAGAAAAAAAATGGATATTGCCAATCCTACTCCTCAAGATCTACAAGCAAAATTATACTTCCTGATGGAACAGTTGCAACATATGGCTGGAGAATTACCGCCAAAATATCAAATGCGATTGCCCTACGAATTATTGTCTGGTTTAGCAAACTCATTGTTAAATGATACCATTTTTGAGATAGTAAAAGGTTTGATGGAGATACAGCATGTCACTGAGAAGCATCTCTTCCAACAACGACTCCAGCTTTTGAACCAACAGAAAATTGAGTGTCAAGAAGCATTATCAGCAACAGTAGTAGATGATAAATTGAATTCAATAAAAGCCGCACTGTTCAAGAAACACAAAGAGGAGTTAAAGGAAATGGATATGAAATTGGTATTGCAATTAGATCAAAAAGTAGCTGATCAGCAAAGTATATTGGAAAAGGCTGGAGTACCAGGATTTTATGTAACGAATAATCCAGTGGAGATTCAAGTGCAAATGAGGCTATGTGACTTTATAATCAGACTCAGCAAGATGGATATACCAACTTAACATGAATATAAAATTCTATCATATATTTCTGTTTATATCTAATCATACTTATCACTTATATATAATAATTACATCATTTTATTATAATTGTTATTTATTGATTATTAATCATTAAAATTCTAAAGGTTAATTTTTGAAGATTGCAAAGATTTATTTTAATATTTTATTGTAATCAAGATTGTTGTTTGTACAATGCAATTTCATCTTATCAAAAAATATTATCACAAATTTACATCTGTTAATTGAACTGTAATGGATTTCAACGTACATACATCTTTTCAAAATAGAAAAATATTTCATACATATTATACATGGAATTATCAGAGAGAAAAATTAAACTTCTAACAAGAGACACCAGTACCAAAAAAATAAATGGTAGATATATTTATATATAGATATATTACATATATTTATATATAGATATAT
>NW_017259361.1:812080-812531 GCF_001594045.1 Atta colombica
ACTTACAAAATAATGTAATAAAATCTTTTTAACATAACAGGTAAATAATTTTTTTTAAGTATAATTTTCTTTCATCTAATTTTTTTTTCTTTTATCTAATTGTATGTACACGCTGTTTATAAAATAACTGTTCTGAAATAATTATTTTATCAGCCATTCAATTACATTTGTGTTGTAAATAGAAAGTTTTCAGAATGTACTAAATATGAATCGAATAATTAGAAATAAAATTATTTTAGGTAAGTTATTTTCACTTAGATTATCTTTGATATAATGTATAGTCTTTTCAATTTTTAAAAATAATATATACAAGAAAAAAATGAGATGTTTCATCAGCAACATAGTAATTTTGTATATGGTGTTGTATATATACTAAATAGCATATATATATTAAATTATACCAAATACTAAATATACTAAAATTTATGCTAAATTTAGTATATATTAAATA
>NW_017259361.1:812631-814757 GCF_001594045.1 Atta colombica
TTAGTATATACTATTTAATATATTAACTATATACAAAATTATTCAGAAGATCAATATTAAGAGAAGTGATAATATTGAATATGATAAAGAAAAAAGTTCATACATGATCCATCCTGTATTATTATTTATCCAAATGTTGGTTGTGTGGATGAAGCATGATCAGTGACTGGTTTAGCGGATCGAAGGGAATCAGTCTCGTTCGTTTCTGAGAAACATATACGATAAACATCATTGAACATCGAGACAAAATGCACTTCCAGGCCATCTGTGATGTATTTAGGTAGATCGTTGAAATCTTTCTTGTTCTCCTCAGGTAAAATTATGCACTTAACATCGACTCGCTTCGCCTAATAAAATATAGTTCATTAATTTTATACTTTGAAATTATATACATATAAAACAAAGCGATTATTTCATGAGTATATAAATAATTGTTTTAAAAAACTATGATAAATAAATATTAATGCAAATGTATGGTTCGATGAAAAATAATTTAGTAAAACTAATATATTATAAGCTATTAAAATACATATTATATACATTATTTAATAAGAGATTTATTTAAAGTTTTATTTATTTAAAATAAGAGATATTTATTTAAATTTATTTAAATTAGAGTAATTGGATTTAATAAACAAAATTATGTTTATACTTACTGCAATTACTTTCTCTTTGATACCGCCAACAGGAAGAACCTTGCCCATGAGACTCAATTCGCCTGTCATTGCTACATCTTGCCTGATAGCTCGATTTTTAGCTAAGGATAACAATGCAGTAGCAATTGTCATACCTGCACTAGGGCCATCTTTTGGGGTTGCACCTTCAGGCACATGTATATGCAAATGAGAGTCATACAGAAATGTATTCGAAGGATCCTCCTGTTTCAAGTAATTCCTTGCTACAGTCATTGCGATATGTATAGACTCCTTCATTACATCACCTAGATGACCAGTGACTTCGAATGTACCCTCAGCCTTTTTACTGCCCGAAGGTTTTCTGATAGTACTTTCGATGAATAACGTAGACCCGCCCATGGCAGTCCACGCCAATCCCATCACAACTCCGGGAGGTGTTGTTTCATACATCCTGTCATGCGTGAACACAGGCTTGCCCACAAAGTCTTGCAAGTTATCCATAGTGATATCAATTTTGTCGGCTTCCTTCTTGACAACTTTAAATGCTACTTTCCTATGCACCTTCTCTATATGTTTCTGTAGACTTCTCACTCCTGATTCTCGGCAATAAGATTTAATTAACGCCGTGAGCGCATTGTCTTGTATACTAATTTGTTCTTTGCTGAGACCACATTCAGTTCTAGCTTGTGGAACTAAGTATTGTTTCGCGATAGCGAGCTTTTCTTCAGCAACGTAACCGGACATGTCTATCATTTCCATACGATCTCTTAGGGGTTCCGGAATAGTATCTATTACATTTGCCGTGCAAATGAATAGTACTTTCGATAAATCTACTGAAACATCTAAATAGTGATCCAGAAAGTTCGCATTTTGTTCTGGATCGAGTATTTCGAGAAGAGCAGATGCTGGATCTCCTTGGTGTCCTCTGAACATAATATTATAAATGATGTAGAGAGAGAGAGAGAGAGAGAGAGAGAGAGAGAGAGAGAGAGCTCATTTACCAAAAATGCCAAATTATAAATGCCAAATAATTTTAAATGGTTCAAATATTCTCTAAATGTATTCAAATATATTGGAGATATTTTTTATCTTAAGAAAATATTTATCTACTTCTTTATATGTTTACACAAATTACATACTTGCCAATCTTGTCGACTTCATCTATCAAAATCAATGGATTCTCAGTTTTGGTCTTTTTCAAACATTGAATGACTTTTCCTGGCATGGCTCCCACATATGTTCTCCTGTGTCCTTTGATCTCTGCCACATCCGTCATTCCGCCGACACTAAACCTAAAATATTCTCTATTCAAAGCACGAGCAATTGATTTAGCTATCGAAGTCTTGCCAACCCCGGGAGGCCCATAGAAACATAATATTTTTCCTTGAGTACTGCCCTTTAGTTGACTAACAGCAATAAATTCTGTAATAATGAAAAACAAAATGTTCAATAAAAAAATTATACTTAAATAATACATAAGCAGATATATAT
>NW_017259361.1:814857-844905 GCF_001594045.1 Atta colombica
CTTGAAGATTTAAGTTTTCAGTACTTGTCACACCCCATGGCATAGATGTAAGCCAATCGAGATAATTTCTTGTAACACTAAAAAATACAAAATTTATATAAAATTTATATAAATCATCAACATATATAACACACATACTTATGATATTTAATACTCACTTGAATTCGCTACTATGGCTTTCTAAAAAGGAAAGTTTATTCAATTCCTCCTCCAACACGTCCATAACTGGTTTAGGAACTGTCTTTTGTCTTATTTTTTCTCTATATTTTTCTTCTATCGCATCTTTATCATCCTTTTCCAATCCTAATTCTTTCTTAATAACTTTGAGTTGTTCATGAAGAATATATTTTCTATGTTGTTGTTTTACTTTCTCTTCAACCTCTTTACCAATTTTCTGTTGCAGCTTGCTTAATTCATATTCCTTTTTCAAAAGTGCGAGTGACAATCTCAATCTTTTTAGAATCTATAAATAAAATATTACTTTAATATTTTCCATAAATATATATAGAAATTGTGTACACATGCTGTAATATCAATAATGTACTTACATCCATTTCTTCTAAAACTTGTTGCAATTCCTGTGCATCTGCTCCAGTTAAGGCAGCACCTAAATCACTAAGGTAAACAGGATTATCCACAACTCTTTGTCCCTGATGTAGCATTTGTTGTAAAGATTCGCGATACAAAGGATTCATGCTGATTATATCTCGGATTGTTTTAATAAGTTCTTGCGTCAGTGCCTGTTTAAAAAATATTTCTGATGATAAAATTTCTGGTATTGTAATTTTGTAATGTTATTACTGATTATCTTGATTATCTTGGTTATCTTGGTTACTGGTATTGTAATAACAAGATACATTCAAAGTGAACTGTTTTCAAAATAATGTAATCAATTTTTTCGTAAAACAAAAATCTTTTTTATCAAAAAGAAAATATTGAGTAAGACAAGATAAACTTTAGTAAACATTATCATTCTTTTCAGTTATTAATTTTTGTTTGTTCTGTTGTTTACTTAGTATTTATATAAGGTGGGAAATGGGGGGGAGGGGGTGATTTGTTCATTAATTAACTTAAATAAAATATGAAAATGGCTATTTTCACAATATTGCGAACATTTTTTAATATCATTCTGTATATTACCTTAATCTCCTCAGTTTGTTTAAACTTTTCATGTGTGATATTTACAACTTCCACCATTAATATAGGTTGACTATCAGATTGAGGAATTGATGAAACTAATGGTTTTTCCGTATTCTTTTCAGGCGCATGTACTTGCGGTTTTATTTCCGTAAAGCTTGTTTCACTGACTTTTTCTATTCTTTCAATTCTATTCTCTCCTTTTTTACGCAATGATCTCCGGTTAATCTTGTTATTGGTCATTGTGTCGTCTACAGGAACGGTAATTGTAGTATTTAATAGTGGAAATGTCAGTTTCATCTCTGTATAAAGTAGGCAGGACAATATTTAAGCAAGATGATCGAAGAACAGAGCCATGCCAATTTAAACAAGAAAATTTTTATCAATTAACAGAACATTAAATTTCTACAAAATGTGATTTTGTTACAATATGAAAATACAATAATTAAATATATTTTTCGTACCGTGTTCTACTTTTGGATTGGCATCTTCGAAAATTTGATTAACGATCTTGATTCTTCTATGTGCCATAACCACTAATCTCAATCGATTTCCTAAATCTTGTACCTCATGTACTTGAGCAAAAGTTCCAATTGGATAAATATCATTTAAACTTAGAACGACATCAGCTTCATTTCTGTATGAACAAATGACATACTAGAAATGAAATTATTTACACTACATATATCACATAATTATTAATTTTGACATTATATATGTCAATATAAATTAATGCTAGAGAATAATTTGAAGAAACTTACTCTTCGGATTTCTTCAAGAAAATTCCCACATAAGGCTGATTTAGCTTTATCTTTCTACGTATTAAATCGATCAGAACTGGATTACTAATCTCAATTAATTTAATAAATCTGGGAAATACTGGATTTCTATTGATAGCAATGACTGGTACATGAGGCCATACTTCAGGCACCACTACAGTTGCAGGAAGTGAAGCAGGATAATCTCCAGACTGTTCTCCATTCCCATCACTAAACAACATGTATATATAAAATAAAAAACGATACATTTTCAAAAGTTAGATACAATATATTTTAGGTACTTACAGTCAATATATTTATAAGATATTGTTTCCTTAATACAATCGAAAGAAAATTAAGATTTTCAGAAAGAGAAAAAAATTTTTCAGACTTGACAGAAAATTATTGATTAAAGAAAAAATATTGTTGAAATGATTCTTAACATAATCAAATGCCATTTTATTTCACAATCCTTGAAAAAAATCACATTCTAAATTATAACGCTTTGATGATCTTCAGGAAGTTAGTTATTTTTGATGATTGATAAAATAATATTTATAGTTGGTTCCTTCGTAGTAATTTCAAAAGTCCCAACTAAAGAAATGTAACAAATTATATGTAGAATATTTTTTTAAATTTTAATATGTTACATGTGAAAACTGATAAAGACCAAGTAAAAATCAAGAAAAAACCTTTACTCCATATATTAGTAAATTAACTGAAACGTGTATTATATTACAATTAGTATCGTTCCTTCCTGTGACTTTTGTTTTAATTTACTAATAAAAAAGGAGGCAATATATATTTTTTAATTGTCTAATCAAATTGATTGAAAATAAGTGACAGACAACCTGTACATATACTTTTTATACCTATTAATCAGATTATGATTTTTGTATACAATTTGCAGCGTTCAAGAAATATTTCCTGAACTAATACACTTTCTTTTTTCAAAAAACATAACTGCCTAGCACATTGCTCTTTGATTTTATTTTTAATTTTAATTCTCTGGGAACTATATACTTAATCAATTTACCTCGGAGGATCTCGATCAGAGAATCTCTTCGTGAAAAATCTCACCGACGTCAATGCGGGGTGAATCCGAGTGATTCTAAATAATCCTGACCTATAACCCGGGCATTCAGTTCGTGTCAGTCTGGTGTAAATCGGCAACGGTGTTCGATAATCCAAAGGCGACCGGTTTCCGTAGAATAAGCGCGTGGTTGCACTGCGCTGTCGCAGGATCACTGGCAACTTAGAACTCATCGCTATCACAAGTCGCATCCTCCGAAGCTGTCGCAAATTCTCATAAATCCTTTTCTCTCGTATTATTTGATTTCTTGTAAAAATTATCGTGGCCGAAGACAATGAACTGGAGGCTGTTAGGTTAAAACATCACATAAACTAATGCATACAAGAATATGGAATTTAGTCCTAACCTAAAGGACATGGCCTTGTGCCATCTTACGTGATCTTGCGTCAGTTTTGCGTAACTTCGACACGTAAAGCTAAAACCTTGTTTTTTGAGTCGAAAAATCAAGAAACGGGAAACCAAAAGGAGAAAATCTTGTTTCGAATCGTGCATTCGTGCGTTCAGCAGAGAATGCTTGTACAACTGTTGTAAAATTCTTCAATATGATTGGTTTATACATTTAGATCCATAAGGAACCAAAAGTAAGAATCAATTGAAGAATTTTATAACAATTGCAAAGCTGCGCATGTTCTAATTTTTAATGTGCTGCCAACTTCTTGGCTGTGTTCTAAATTTACTGCTACTATGCGACAGTTTACGTTATGTTACATCACTGTTTTTAGTACAGATTTTAAGTACAGGCAGTCAATTTTGGAACATAGCCCTTGTACTGATAGTAAGCTAAATCTAATTTCGAATCATTTGGAGTCATTCGATATTTCACATATCGTTGAAGCCTTTCAGTTTATATGATAAACTTTGACCTGCCTCTGGGTCGGAAGTCCACTTAGGGAAAAAAAAAAGAATCCTTTTATGAATTCTGTCTATCCGTTTCAATTACAAAACGCTTATTCATGTAAATTGTATTTCTGTAATACTTTTATCAATTTTTGTTTTCTATATTCGAATAATAACGAAATTTTGTAGCAACTTTAAAACAGTTTTGTAGCAATCACATACACACAAATTTAAGTTTTTATATAAATTATTAAAATATAAATAAAATATTAAAATATATTTAAATTTTTACACTGTAATTAAACAGTTACACTTAATTAGACAGTATTATTATGCAGCATAAAACTTAATGCATTTTTTCAGGATTCATGTCGTATAAGAAAAAAATATTTTACTTAATACTTTTTGAATTCTTATATTATACATTGCATGAAACTACTCTAATTAATAATAATTTAAAATTATATATAAATTATTAATAAAAATAATTTTCATGTAATGTAAAATGAAACTTATATGAAACTTATAAATTTATAGGATATAAAAGGGAAATAAAACATAATTTCTTATTCTGGAAAGTTTAGAAAAAAATTTTATGCTGGATATTGTTTAATTAACTATTGTTACTTACTTTTATAACTGCTATCATAATTTTTTATAATGTATAAAATTGTTAGAAGAATAATTGTTCAAAGGTGGAAGAAATATATTTTATTTTTTAAAATTTCATACAGATATTATATTCAGCTTTTTATTAAACTATGGATAAAATTATCCGCGATATACGAATAAATAAAAAACCTTTGATTTCGCAATCTTCAAGTAATAGCAACCATTCATATTATAAAACACATCAACTTATTGCAACAAAAACAAAAAACAATGAGGAAATAAATAATGATAATGATATTATTGATTACAAAAATATTTCACTCTCTATGACAGGTAAATTATATTATTATAGTTGCCATGAAAATGATACATACATATTTTTATTATTAAGATTCTGCTTAAGATACGAATTTGTTTCTATACAGGAGAAATAAGTTCAGGTTTCATACATAGAAACAATTTAACGAAAAAGCAGACTACTGATGTCATTTTTGTAGAGGATACAGAAAACGCCGATGATGAAGAGTTTATTTCAAATATGAAAACGATTATTGATAAAAATTATAAAACGTAACATCAATTTTTTAATTTAACAACTAATTTGCATAATTGGATAATTACTTGCGTATGAACATATAGTTTCTTATTTAAGTCGATATTTTAATTGATATGAACAGGCAAGATAAAGAAAATTATAACATAAGAGATTTGCAAAGCAAATCGTATATATCAAGAAAAAAAAAGTGTGCATTCAGCGACGAAGATCAAAATCTGATGAAACGATTTAAAAAATCTGTCGACGAAAGGAAAGCTTCGTATACAGAAGTTTCACAGAAGTTGCAGCAGGCTGAGCACGCCATTATTTCCGTTAGCAATCAGAATTGCTTAACTTACACTACTCCACAAATTATCCCATTTATAAAATATAATAACAGCGATATGAGTTCCAGGTATATATCAATTTAGATATTACAATTTAGATATTTTGATTGATTTATCAATCTATCGTTTGATTGTGAGTTGATATTGTTTTCAGCAACTCGAATGAACTGATTTTCCATCTAACTTCAAAAATGCAAAATAATGATGGGTTGATGGGAGAAATAGCAGGGAATGCAAAAACTGTTACCGAAATAGAAATTGAGCGGCTAATTTACAACGATATGCAGTACTTTACACCTCCTCAAAAAGACAACTTGTAATTCATGAACTTAATTTACATAAATATAAAATAATTTTGTAATTTACACTGTTTTTTTAAAACATTTCGTCGTATTAATAAAAAAGTTGCACATTTCAAAATTAGCAATTTTTTCAGTAGAACATTTTTAAAATTCTTTCTGAATTGGAACAATGTTTTATTAATTAATATATAATTTTATTTCTCTTTCCATGTTATAATTATATATACTTTCAATTATATGAGTTCAAAAATACAGCCACAACGTTAAAATATAATGAAATATATAACAAAATTTCAATTCTTATTAAAATTTTTGATATTTTTCCATATATACAATATATCGACAATATGTGTGGTATATTTCGACAAAAATATATATTATAACAGTCTTTAGGATTAATTTTTTATTATCATCTCAAAAATATGATTTTTTGTATTACTTGTATCATTTTTCAACGCAATGTTTTGTTAACAATTTGTTGTAATATTAAAATTATATAAGTTGTATTTATTAAGAACATTTTATTATTTATTTAAATATATAAACTAATATACTTACATGTTTTTGAAATTTTGGAATTTTTATTTCATCAGTAAGTAATCGATACTCCGAAAATAAACGATTGTAAAGAAAATTAAATCATTTAAATTAAGAACATTTGATATATCTTGTTGTTATAATGTTGTAGTTTGATATAATTTTTACATAAATTTATTACGTCGGTTATTATGTGGAATTTAAATATTCCCGCGAGATAAGTTGACAAAGTTCTCACTAGATGACGCGAAAATAATCATAACCTATCAAAGAAGCTTTTAAACACGTAAAGAGATTAAAATTTAAATGCGTATATTAAAAATGATTACTTCTATTCAAATTTAAATAAATATTTGTATACTTTGTACAATATTATTAAATTTATTTAACAACGAGTGTTACAATTGAGAGACACTTGGAGTAATCAAAAGCGCAATGAGTGAATTTAAATTACATCATTTAATAGTGCAGCTGATTGAATTATTGGGGTAAGCGGTAAAATTCATATTTTATAACTCGCAAAATTATGTAGATTTAAAGAAATTTGTCAAGTCGCATTATTTTACATTTATTTTAAATTATTACTCGCAACAAATATGTGTAATTTTTTAGTTCAGAATCTGCTCCAGAGAGACACTTGGAAAAGCTACAAAAAGAAAGCTTGACGACATTAAATGTGGTTGCTCCTCACAGCTGTATTCAGCACCTTGCCAAGATTTCATCCGTACCAGAATTATTTATACAAAAATATGAAGAACTAAAATCAAAAAAGTTAGTTTTAAAGATATTGTAATTTTCAGAAGAAAAACAACAAAAAATGTATTTTTTCAGAGTAGATTTACTTGGTCCATTTGTACAGACTCTAGAATTGATATCTCAAGATGACGAACTGAAGAAATACTTGTCAAGATCCCTACCGAGAGCCACGACTAGTTCTCTAAAGGATCCAACTATTACACAAGAAGACTTGCCAAAGGTCTTGTATAATATAGTAATAAGTAATATAGTAATATAGTAACAAGTAATCTTTAATGAAATTTCCCTCAGTTATATAATTTAATTAATTACTTTGTCTTTACATAATATATCCATACATATAATTTTTTTAATTCAATAGATTTGCAAAACTGTTATTAAAGCTGCTGTAGAAGGAGGAAAGAAATTAAATCAGCAAGTTTGTTCGATCAATAAGAAAAGTGATGGTACTTCAGTGAAGCATAATTGGGTAATAGAACGTCCACGAATAACTTGGGATTTTCACAGTGACGCCACTGTAGCACTTTATCAAAGTTTGTAAATAATTTTTTTCTCTCTTTCAAACACAAGATTTAAAAATGATGAAATGTGCATGTCTAAAATATTTAATTTTTTATAGAAGTTGTACCAATTGTTTCTCAGGAGTCTATCCTTCTTTGGGATATTTTATATTGTTTGAAAGGAATAGATGGATCATATATTGTTTCGGAACCATTAACGAGTCCTTATGGCGTTAAGACTTTCAATATATCATCGGATGTTGGTAAGAAAGAATGTTAGAAATTTTAATCTCGAGTAATAATTATTACAAATATGAAATTAAATGTTTTGAATTTTGCCGTTAGGTATATCATTTAAGCAATTAGCGCAACAGATATTACCTTTAGCTTCCTATTACTCCATGACAGTGAGATTTGTTGAAGAAAAGGTCTCACCGGATGATGGACAAGTCAATCATGCTTTGAGAGGAGCTATACGATCTCTACTGAAGGATTACTTGGTATAATAAATTGCCATCTACAATTTGATAAGACAAGTCAAAGATTTGATATATTTTTATCTCTATATTTTAATTTACATCAATTTTGTTGTCTTTTAGCTCTTTGTCGTGCAACTTGAAACAGAACATATTCATGGTAAATTAAGTTTGCAGAAACTATGGTTTTATATTCAACCTACTATGCTTACAATGTCCATACTTTCTCAAATTACATCTACAATATGTAAGGTTAGTCTAAAATATCAGTTAATTAAATAATTTTAATTACCTTTATTTCTAAATATACATGTAGAATATTATAGAATATAAATTGTGTTTTCTATAACTAAAAACATTAGAAGTATAATATGATGTAAAGCATTTGATATTAGGCGAACGCCAGAGGGGGCAAAGTATTGAGCCTTTTGCATGAGCAAACATTAAACAATGTCAGTGGTGAAGCAAAGTCTAAAGAATTGTGTTTATATCTGATGCAAGCGGCGAGCATGCCATATATGCAAATTTTAGAAAAGTGGGTTTACAAAGGAGTGATATGCGATCCATATCAAGAAGTTAGTATTAAGTCAATTTTTTTTATGGTGTACATTATAAATACATTTATACTTATCCATTATTTATCAGTTCTTTGTAGAAGATAACGAGTTAATTCAAAGGGAAGAACTTCCCGTGGATTATTCTGCAGATTATTGGGAAAAGAGGTACACTATGCGATTAGAAAGAATACCTGTATTCTTGAATGAACATGCACAAACTATACTTAGAACAGGAAAATATTTTAATGTGATTAGACAATGTGGTATGTTAATGTAAAATAATATAATCGTATTTATTATATTATTAAAAGATAAATAAAGCGTTGGTTTAATAATCGTTAATCATATTTTTGATCAATTAGTTTGCAAATTGTTAGTTTACGAATTATTTTATAACTTTAATAAATTTATATGTAGGTAAAACAGTGCAATGGGGAAAACAAGAACCATTAAGTTATCAGTATCAAGGACAGAAATACATAGCTGCTATCGATAGGGCATATTCAGAAGCTGCCAGAAAATTATTAGAGGTACTTATGAAGGAAAATGATCTGATGGGTAGACTACGTAGTGTAAAGAGTTATTTTCTTCTTGCCCAAGGAGATTTTGTGGTAAGCTAATAATAAGTTACATGCTGTTAAATATTAGTTTCATTTTATTTATTTTGTTAAAAATTTTATTAGATATTTATGTTTTTGACTTTTGGGTAAAAAGATTTACGATAATTATAATTTGAATAGATATTATAGATAATATTATAGATAATATTATAGATAATATTATATACATTTTGAAATAATAATAATATAAACATTAACAAGAATTTAATATTAAAGCTTTAAAGAGTTTAAAGTATAAAAGTTTTCAATATTATAATTTATATTTTCATCACTACTGTAAATACATCAACATTTCTTATTGTTTGTGCAATTTTAAACAGAGAAATGAAATACAGAGTGACCCTAAAAAAGAATCATCAGACTTTAAGAGCATATAGAACAATAAAAAATAAGTCTTAATAAAAAAGTCTTAATGAATAAATCATTTCCATTGCTCCTTTGAATGATCTTTGACTATACTTTTTTATGCTTAAAATTGAATTCCTTTTCTTTAAAAATGTTAAGAAGCTACTAAATATTTATTTCTCAACATTTTTATTACTCTTTATATAATAAAATATTTGTCTAATTTTCCATTAGGTCCAATTTATGAATCTTTGTGAGGCCGAATTGAACAAGAGTATGTATGATATTGTTCTACATCGTTTAGCATCTCTTCTCGAAGTCGCTTTGCGAATGTCTACTGCAGATTCAGATCCCTACAAAGATGATCTGAAGCCGGAATTACTTCCATACGATCTACAATATCAAATGTTCAGAATACTCTCCATTCAAACTAGAGATGAGAAAGGTATTTCATTAAAAGTATATACTTACCTAATTATATTTAAATAAAAAAAAAATTAATATAACAAAAATTAATCTTCCTTGCAGAGTACTGCTTTCAAGCAGGAAAAGTTTTGACCGGTTTAGAAGCTTTCGTCTTCAATTACGATGTTAAATGGCCAGTTTCTTTAATTATTAATAGAAAGGCCATAGCTTGTTATCAAATGTTATTTAGACATCTGTTTTATTGCAAATATGTTGAGAGACTCTTATGCAGGTGAATAATTTTAATAGATTTACGAGTTATATCCATAGCAAAATTTTAAAATAAGGAAAATAAAATAGTAAAATTTTTTAATTTGATGGATTATAGAGTATGGATCAGCAATAAAATAGCGAAGACTTTCACGCACGAAGTGGCTATGGCTTACAGACAGGCGTTTTCATTACGACAGAGAATGCTTGATTGTGTACAGCATTTGGAATATTATATGATGGTAGAAGTCGTGGAACCAAATTGGTTAAAATTTATAAATAAGATGAGCAAGGTGATGATTAATTTCTAATTTTTATTTAGAAAATACAATATTAATTTTTTATGTCAATAAAATACATAAATTTTATATTTGACTTTACATATTTATTTGATAAACTAATATCAGGTTAGTAATGTTGATGATGTACTGAGTGTGCATCAAGATTTGCAAGACAGTTATTTGAAGGAATGTATGTTAACGGACCCTGATCTTCTTAGCTGTATCACCGGTGTATGCGCCATATGTGTAGAATTCTGCAATTTCATGCAGGTGAACCTTTTGTTGTATATTTCTTTCTAGTAATTATTTAATTCATTGCATGTATAGAATTATAACTAACAATCTCTTTCTTTAGTTGCGACTATTATTTCAATTGGATTCGTTATACCGCTTTATTTATATTAATACGTAATACATTTCTGAATATACTAATACATAAATTTTAAGTCTCATGTTCTTTCCCTTGTATAATAGTTTTATATAAAACATTTATGTAGCAATTTAAACATATTTTTTATAGATTGATTTAATATTTTTCTTGAATTGTGATATTTGATTTAAAGCTATTTTTAAAAAGATAAAATTTTATTTATAAAATAAATAACATTTAAGAAATAACTAATAAAGATATATAGTGGGAAAGAAAAAACTATAATGGTTGAGAGTTTGATATATTCAGTTTTGATATACTAAGTGTTAATATTCTACTAATGTTAAGCGTATGAGCCGCTACTACATTGATGCTGAATTGACATCCATGATCGGTACCTGTCAGGAAGATATCTATGAATATGAGGTATACCTTCAAAGCTTTAAGCTCGTCCGAATGCATCTCTGTAGTCTTAGAGTCATGAAGAACATTTCTTTGCGGATGACATCTGTTAAAGATCATTATTATTAAGAACATGTGACTATGATGTGTATATATATATGTATATTATTTATTTGCATGTTACAATTTATATTTTATAAATATTAATCTTATAAATATTAATCTTACCGAACACCCTATAAATCGTATAAAAAATATAAAGATCCTCTAATCAGAATCTGGACATGGAGACAAATATGGCGGCAATATAGTTCTTCAATGTAATTCTTTATTATAATTCTATTTATTATAACCTTATTTATTGCAGAGTAAATAGGAAACGGCATTTATGGCGCACTTATAGTCCAACTTTTTCACAATCCGGCCGGACAGTTGAATTGTTCGGCCGTATGGTCGGATTGTAAAAAAGCGATCAGATAGACCGGATATCAGATATCCGTTGCATCTTTAAGTACAAAACAATATTATAGTATCTTAATATTTGTTATTTTATCTTAAATTATATATATTTCGTCATATTAAATTAAAAATCTATATTAAAAAATATTGAAACATTACATCGCATGAGTGTGTACACTGTACACTGTAGTGAGTTATAATTTATAATGATATGTATTTATATTCAATTTTAAGAAAGGATAATAATTATATTTTTATAATTAATCGTAAAAGGCATGATTCTTAATAATTTGTTATTGCAGTTATTTGCTTATTATCTATCATCAACCGCGTTCAATAAAACATTTATTTTACAACTGTTGGAAGTTTTCTTCACTCTGATTGGATTATACTTTCAGATCTAAAAGTATAATTCAATCAGTGCGAAAAAAATTTTCAACAATTGTAAAGTAACATAATTTCGGTGCGCAGTTGCAAAATAAATATTTTGCTAAAAGTAAACATTATTTAAAATTTAAATAATGTCTACTTTTAGCAAAAACTTCGATATGATGTATCATCACATTTTCATTATTTTTAAAAAATTGCTTTACAATTTTATTTGTGTTACATACACTCATGTAATATATTAATTGACTATATTTTTTCATAGATTGAGAACAGCTCTACAGCAAAAGATGGAAGTTTCGAAGAAACAATCGTATCGTTAGATGAGAAATTTACCAAAGTATTGACACGACTTCTAGACCGAATTTGTGACTTGGGTTGTGATAATAACAATGAGAAATTACTTAATGTGTTATGTCGGTAAGATTTCTATGTATATAATTTTTAAACAAATTATTTTTTTACGTGTAAAAAGTAGCTTTGCTGAAATTCAATCAAAACGTGATCAATCGGAATCCTACCAGAAATAAATTCTATTAACAATTCTATTAACAATTCTATTAAATAAATTCTATTAAATGCATATAATTTTTATATCAATATATTTCCTATCAATTTTAAAATCAAGTTATATAAATAATAATTTTAAATGATATATTTAAATTAGGCTTGACTTCAATATGTTTTACACCGATATATTGATACGTCGAGGAAGAGAGAAGACCGACGCACAGGATATATCTGGTTAACAATACATTATTTTTTATCTTTGCTTGCACGCACATGCAGAGACATATACATATGTATACATGAAAGATGAAAGATGAAGATCATTTCAACAAAAATGTATTTGTAATTTGCTTTAAATATAAAAAGAGTTACAAACAAAATTTTCGCTTTGCGAGCAATCTTGATTATCCAAGACCGTTATAGATATTGCTTACAGAGGTAAGGTACCAAATGCTTACAGTAAAAGGAAACGCATTAAAAACGTGATGTTAACTAAATCTAAATATATGTACAAAAATAGCTGCGTTCATTCATCATAGAAAACTAATCTATATTTAATGTTTTAATATTGGATATTATTATTATCATTAATTATATTTAAATATTTTTATATTAGGAAGTTTTTTATATTAGGAATATCATCTTATTATTATATAGAAAAAAAAATGTATAGAATTGATTAAGGTACTAATAAAATTAAATAATGCAATTGGAATGTTCTTGGGAAAACCTTTTTATCTTTTTTTAAGCAATTACTTTTTTATTTAATGATACATATATTCTTATATATGTGGGTCGTTTGATAAGTTTGGTAAATTTCCATGAAATGGCGCTACAATCCATTTGATGACGCGACATCTCGAAAGATCTACTCTTCGAACCCCTTCAGGTCAAATTTCAGCCAGAAAGGACGCATAGTTCACATTTGGTAGTTATTTGAAGTGAGATTGGCTTTTATAAGATTGCTCCATAAAGATGTACGCTATTACAAGATGGTAGAACTGATAGTTGTTCCAGAAGCTTATAGTCTGTTAGAATTGGCTGTTGTAGGAGAAATATGTAGTTGTTAGCCTACTTTTTTTTGTTAAGGTATGTTCCGTGTAATCTTGTTTTTATAATATCCAACTTAATGTACCGTGTATAAACGAGATGTCAGATTGAAACATATATCACACAATCAACATTGGCAGAACATATTGAGTCAAGATACCAAATACTATTTGATGAAACGATTATTATAGCCAAATTCTTGATTTTTTAAATCCATTTCAATGTCATTCAATTAAAAAAATATATTATTATTTAAACTGAAAATTTTTGGATATTAGAATATAAAAAATAGATATTAGAATATTTTTCATTAACTTCTTTTTATAAATATATAGTATTGCAAATTATTATCGATTGTTATTCTACACACTTTGTAATTTTCAGATTTTTCTCTATTGTACACAATTTCTGCTGTAGTTTATCCAATGTAATCATGATCCTCTCATTATCCGTCAATTGATTCTTATTGCAAATAGTACGTTTAGCTTTTTTAATTATGTCAGGATCCATTCTCACGGTAGTCCATTGCTTGTTGCTCTTTACAGATGCACTGTGAACGTTCTTTCCATAATATCTATTATTATCATAAATATCCAGATTATCGTGTGGATTGATAATGATTTTACCATCTCTTAGGAAATGAGGAAACAAAAGAATTCTCTTAGCAAGAAAACCAAAAGGATTCCAAGACAGTCGCAAATTGCAATGAACGCAGTGCTTGAAAGGTTCGCCAACTGCTACATCTTCAATGTAGGTAACTAAACGTATTCGAGAAATAAGTCCGACCAACTCGGCCTTACATAGAATCTCAGCAGTGTCACTGACTGCCAAACCATTAAGCAGGTTAAACAATACGATAGCAATAAAGAAAACAAATAACATAAATATGATGTGACTCCAAACGGGATGCGAAATAAACGGAATGTCATTAGCATCGAACTCCCCAGTGAGCATGATGACAGTTTTGAAAAGTGAAAGACCAGGATCAGGGAAATTCGTATCGTTGCCATTTTTGAAGAGTGTATAGAAGGCCAGAGCAAATGCGAAAATAAGAAACAGATAGGGAAACAGAAAGCGTATAAAATTGAGTGAAACGGTCCGGAACATTTCGATGCCGGTGGACAAGCGTGGATGCTGGCTGATGAGGATCACCAATTCCCAGGCCGACAGTAAGATTACCACAGCACCGATTTGAACTCCCGCGCCACACAACAAAGCGATAGTGAGCGTAATCAATGCGATTTCCAACCAGTTCCTTGAGCTCATTAGATAATGCCTAACACAGGAAACAAGTTGAAAAATTTCTCGGAGGATGAACAATAGCAACATCACAGTGGTGGAGGCCCAAAGAAAGTTGTTTTGTTGGTTCCAAATAATTCGCGAAGTACTTCCCGAAGCCACGTCGGATCTATTGTTGATTTCAGTTTGCATCCCATTTTCTATCCTAGTGTCATAAGTCATGCTCAGGATATAAGCGTTTAATAAAAAATAAAAAATCACATAAAAGAGGAAATTTGCGTATAAAACGTGTCGTATTCTGTGCCACTTGAGATAGAGGAAAGAGGAAAGCAGTGGATGTTTCAGTAGATGTTTGAGGCCGCTATTGCTGACGATGTATTTAAACACTTCCATTTCGCGAGTTGCTCGGTGAGTTTTATATCGATCAATGAGAACGTCGTGCGGCATTAAGCAGCAATAGTTAAATTCAATCGTGTATTCGTTTGTTCGATCTTTTCGCGTCTGCAAACAATCATCGAAGTAGCGCGACAGCGTGTGTGCCGAGATATCTGCGATAGGCGGTGTATTGTACTTGTTCATGTGACCGATGTAGCTACCTCGGTTGAGAAGTAAAATTACTGCTTCTTGGCAACCAGCTCTGGCTGCGTAATGTAATGGACTGTTGCCTTTATCTATTAAAACAGATATGTAAGTAGATATTATTGATGATAATAAGATAATATTGGTAATTAAAGGTAATTAAAAATTGGTAAAGAAAACTTGCAAAAAGACGTTTAAAAGAATAGAACATAATTTAGATATTTATTTCAGAAAATGCTTGGTCTATTATTTGTGATAAATACAACACATTGAGGCCCAATCTTTATCTCTTTCTAAACTTTCTAATTTGGAAAGAGAAATAATTGAATCTTCGTTAAGCGTTAACCGTGAGTTGTGAAACTGATCCTTATCGTTTTTATTTATCTATAGAGAAAGGTTCATCCAATATAAAATCTATGATAGTTCTATACTTACTATCACTGCAACGAATGTTCACGTCTTCTTGTTCCAAGATTAACTTCAAACAATTCAGTCGATCAGGCGTATTGTCGATTCCTCGTTTTCTCGGCATTCCTAGTTCCTGACAAGCACTCAGAAGTAAATCATTTGCTACATTTGGTTCCATTTCTAGCAGTACCTGAAGAATTGCATAATCGTTCTGCTGAACGGCTTCTTGCGCGGCTTTTTTCACGCTAAACTGTTTTCCTTTTAGTTTTTCCAGGATTCCAATCGTAATTTTGTAAAAGCCTCTTTGTGCACTCATTTCCAGCAGCTCTTCGGCTATACTGTGAAGAATCTCTATCTTGACAAACTCCATATTTTTTAGGAAATTTGTCTCGTCGTTGGTGATCAGGTAATATTTAAGATCGTGCACATTTATCTCATGATTTTCATTTTTGGGCGGTAATGATATATCCGGCATCTTTTTCTCAATCACCTCTCGCGTTGTCTGATCATTGTAATCTTTGTAAGTGTCAATGTCTGGACACTGTCGGCTTTTTTCCAATATCAGTGCCACCATATCTCGTTGGTCTTTCATCGCTGCCAAATGGAGAGCCGTCAAACCTTTGTTATTGGGAATATTTGCGCTAGCACCGTTCTCCAGCAACAAACCGGCGCATGTCAAATCATTCTTTCTCACTGCGATATGCAAGGCAGTCTGCTGTTTCGCCTCAAGATTTGGATTTATTGTTGGTTCCGCTAGCAAAGTCATCAATGTGGATATATGTCCTTCTTCTGTAGCGAAATGGATAGGAGCGCGATTATGTAGTTTATTTACTCTATTAGGCTTCGCACCTAAACGCAATAAATACTCCACGAAATCTGTTAAACCATTCTTGCTAGCTATGTCGAGGCATGTTTCTTCCGTGTTCGGATATACATAATTGAGATTCAGAATAGGTGATTGCTTCATCAAATCATGTTCTATAGTTTTTTTGAAAAAACGAAAATTCTTGAATCGTAAGGCATCCAATAGTAGCTTATAAAAAACTTGCGCACTGTCTAGAGTAGGCTCGTAGACACTCAGCAAGCTTTCCTGCAGAGAATTCTCTTCGAGATCCATTTTGCTATCTGAAAATAAATCATTTTAAATCTTACACTTAAAATTTTTATTTGTTTAAATTTAAAAAGAAATTATTGTGGATCAAAGTTCTTAAATATTAACATCTATTTTTTTTTTAACAAGATAAATGGATGTTTCCATGATTAGATTAATTTTTTTAAACTTAAATCAAAACAAAACATCGATACAAAATGTTAAGAAAAAAATAATCTAAAAATATTGATATTTAAAATATCGGCGCTATATGTCTATCTCTATGTAAAAATTAAGATAACTGAAGCTCTCTTAATCGAAATATGTATTAAATTTTTGTTAATTTTATCTAGCTTGTATCTTTTTAAAAACAAATAATTCAAAAAATATGCAGAAATAATTTGAAAAATTATTTACGAAATCAAATAAATACGAAATTCAGTAACAGATGCTATTGAATTTGTGCATTTTGTTTTAAAAAGTACCATCTAGCTTTCAATTTTCATTTTTTGCTTGAATTTTCATTTTTTGTTAATGCGAGATTCTTTTTAGATTAGGAGATATATGTATAAAAAAACTAAATAGGCAGTAACGAGACAAAGAAACATTGAGGATCATTATCGCTCGCATATTATGTTAAGTCGCTTATTTTGCTACTACATAGATAGAAAGCTCTCATGTAACGACATTGATCGTGATCTCACCGTCACAATTTATTCAAGTGCCAATTAAGAGTTCCACTGTTATTTTGCGCAAATGTTCTCATCACTCTGACATTTTCATTTATCTGTGTATCACCTTATAATAAATTCAGTCATTTGTCCAGTAAAATCTTGTAATGATCTCTTTGATTGTGATAACAACAAAAGTACGTCCGGACGTCCGCTTCCTGTGTTTAGATCGAATCAATTCGTGTTATATTCGTATTATATAACACAGCCGATAGAATAATTCTTTCCCCATTTCTCCTTTGGTTTTGATTAAGAAAAAAGCGGCAAAAATATATATAAATACGAATTATTCAATGTATCAAAAGATGGGCTATTTAAAATTCTATTAATATTTTTATTTCAATATATTTTTCAATATTCTTTATTTTTTTATATTTATTAAATATTTAATCTATTATTCTAATATTATTTTTATTTTTATACATAATTATGTATATAAAAATATTAAATTTCATTTGAATTTGTGTGTTTATTGACTGAGTTGAAATGCGTTGATTCCACAGGTTTTGATAAACTTTTATATCACTGATGCCGATTGTTACTTGATATTCGCTTATCAATGAAGTTTCGGTGACTAATCAAATGAAAGAACTAACAATTATAGTACTGTGATTAAGAATTCAACACTTGCTTCGGAACTAATAATTAGTATGTACAACATTGCTAATAATTTTATTTACAAAGATCTTAGATCAAGATTTTACGTTAAGTTAAGACGAATAATATTGTATTATACTAAGAACGACAATTTTCTCGATATTGTGATTTTATTTATTATTGTTGTTAAGAAGTGACGAGTCACTTCTTCAGCATATAAAATTGGTAACGAAACGTACTTGTTAGGTTTTATACAATAAATGTTTTAATTATACTTAATTATATTTAAATAAATTAAATTATATTTTAATTACATTTAATCTTGCAGTTAACTCGATCGCTGACTTGATTTCTTTACAATTTGCATAAAAATATTTATTTTCTAAATATCTTTTTTTTAATTTAATATAATGAAGTTAGAAGTATAAGAAATGATGATAGTTAATTACAATTATTCATGACTAATTAATATCATTTTCGATATATTCTTTTTTAATTCTATTTGAAGCATTCTTTGATATTATTAATAATTTTCAGCAAGATTCATACGAATTAATTAAAATATTGCAAAAAAATTCTCCATGTATAATAATCTATTCGTAGGTAGAGAAAGTTCTTCAGTACACACCTACTTAGGTAAGCTTTTTTTCTCCTCTTGATCACTATCGTACTAATAAAATATTTAATACATAGAAAACGCACTTCTATTGTTCAAATATCGCGTATTGTGAAAAAGATTAAATTAATTTCATATTTTCTTTATAAAAAGGCATTTTAGATCCTCTTATCTATACACTTTGATGAAACTTCCGGCTGTGTCGCATTGCTGGCAAGTGTGTTATGCGTAGCAGATTAATAGACAAGCACATTTGTCATTAATAATGCGTATGACTAAGAATTCTCCTTACTTAACACCTATCGTATTAGCCGTCACTATGTCGACTCGCCCGTTCTGTCAGTGATGGTCAGCAACGAGGAAAGAGAGGGAGAAGAGGATTAAATGTTCTCCCTTCTTTGCTACGTTGCTAGCAACAGTGCTTCTTTTCACGCTGATATGTAATACTCAACCGGTTCTTTTACGAATGAAAATCTTTCAGCCTCACGAATTACATTACATCTCTCAAATAAAAAAAAGTCACAAACACGAGGTAAATTGTGAAAGAAGATGAGAATTTCATACGATTTCTTTCTCGTTCTAGATCGTAATTGTCAGCGAGACTTGTAATTTATTAATTTTACATGTATAGATAATTGATATTGTACAGGATATTCCATTTTAATTGCTCCAGACAAATATCCCAAAAAATATGGAAGATAAAACGGAAAAACGTTTCAAATAAAAGTTGTAGGGTGTGTATTCAAGGGAGCTCTTTATGCTGTAGATATAAATTCATTCTTGTTGTCTATCGAATAATAAGAACAAATAATAAGAATGATACTTACAAATGTTGTAAGTATAAACGCATTCCATATCGGAAGTTTGATATTCTTGTTCAAATATCGATATTTAATGTACATTATCAAAAGATATTGACATCTATAAATATTGGTACATAATATCGGGGAAAAAATCTAAATGTATCGATATTTAAAATATCGGTTTAAAATATCGCCCATCCCTAGCATTTGCTATATTTACAATAAATATTTCATAAAATTTGTAAAAGAAAAATCAAATAAACAGAAGCTGTAGACGGTGCGTTTTGTTTCTTGAAAATAATTCTATATTCTTATATTATTATGTGTACATGTTTCAGCTAATCTTTTAGCCTTTCTCAGCAAAATTTCAGTATATGATACAAAACGTTGATTATCCATGAGTCGTATAAAAATTGTTGTATAATGAAGTAGTCGATGTCATTGTGTGGCAGTAACATTCTTCCATTTAAAAAATCTCCAGGTTTTATTATTTTATTATACAATGATTTTTATGCGATTCATGGATAATCAATGTTTTGTACCATATACTGAAATTTTATGTATAAGTAATGATATAATATAGAAGTATTTTAAAGAAGCAAAAACTGCGCACCGTCTACCTATAGCGCCAATTCTCAATTGTCTATTTGATTTTTCTTTTTGAATTATCTTGGAAATTTAATTCGTACTTTATTTACCACATAAAATTTGTAATAAATATTTATAATTTATGCAATCTAAAACCAGAAATATTTTACAAATATTCAAAATAATACTTACAAATATTTTGTAAATTCTGTAAATTTTTTTCTATAAAAATTATGTGCTACCTGCATCAACAGTTATTGTTGTGCAATTATTGTTATTTTTCACATTATTATTTTCATTATATATTTTAAATTAATTTCTTTATTTTTATTAGAAAGCAAAAAAATTCTTTATTTTTTTTAGAAAGCAAAAAAAATTCTCTTTTCTCTATATTCCGAAAATTTATAATATTTTTTTAAGGCTAGTTTAATAAAACATTTCTTTTTTAATCGAGTTAAAATTGATTTTAAAAAATCTAAAGATTATCCAAAAAGAGAAAAAATTAATTTTATTTTTATTAATTTGTAAGCTCTGATTGTAATTATAAGATCAATGTAATGTAATTGAATCAAACATAATTTATTATTATCGTTGTAGATTTAATAAAATTGTATTTTTTTTTATGTGTTTTATGTATTTTGCAAATTTTCAATTCATTTCATTTACTTATCATAGAATCATAGAACAAATCGGAATAAATTCCGGTTGGAATTATTTAATTATTCTTAGATTTCTATTGTATTTTTCTAGGGAATAATTCCGATCAAAATCTATTCTGATTTGTTCGACGAAATGCACTGGAAAGCTTCATGTGACATTCGCGACGATCTGCTCAGCATTTGCACGCAAGGCAAGCTCGCAGGCGTTTACAGTTTCAGACTCTTCCAATCAAATTGCGAGCCACAAAAGGTGGGGAATGTAAATCCGGGAAACAGGTACTTGCTGCGATACCTTGATGTTTATTCCTCAGTCATAAGTTAACGTGTCTCAAGTGCGTATCTGCGTTCAGCACAGAACTGATAAAACACATATGATCGGCGGTAATCGAGCAACGTAATCATTTTGAAAAGAATCGTTGTCAGCTATTCTTATCTCACGTTAAGGATATCTTGTCTTATTTACAGACTTTTACTATTACCGAGTAAGTAAATTTATTTTATAAAGTTAAATACTCTTACTGTGATGATCGAAGATTATGCGAATACATTATAAATTATAATTTCGTACAAAGCTCACAGAAAAAATTAAAAAATATATATAATAGGCAATAGTA
Source organism: Atta colombica (assembly GCF_001594045.1). NCBI lineage: Eukaryota > Metazoa > Arthropoda > Insecta > Hymenoptera > Formicidae > Atta > Atta colombica. The sequence continues at coordinate 836,328 of NW_017259361.1, forward strand.
AATGACAAAAAGATAGTGTAGAGCAAAATTATACATCCCATGATACATATTCTGATATTGAAAAAATATAATGTCCTTAATGATATAATAGCGATTATATTATTATTATTATATATATATTATTAATCCTAATTAATCTAAGGTAACAGGAAGCAACACTTTTTTTTTATATAGAATATTCCGCGAAGAAACCGAAAACAAACAAACTTCTAGAATGAGTTCTAGAAAGTTATTCTAAAACAAGCAAAAAAAATTCATATACTATTCACTATAAGATATCAATTCAGTTTGATTATTGAGATATCGACAATAATTTTATTAATATTGTAACAGATAAAAAATCCATAATCTTAGGCTTTCAAGTCTATCTTATTTGTTGATAATCACTCACTTAATACTATTTGAAATAAAAGAATAAAATGTTCTATATATATATATTCTTCTATATATATAAACCAAGAAGGGAACTTGGTTTATAAAAAAAAGCCAATAAGTTCATTTTTGAGTCACTTAATGATTTTCAATAAACAATTTTTTTATGTTGTATGATCTAAAAAAAAATCAAAAATAATCATCATTTAAAAAAAAATTTAATCCACAACACTTTAATTAATTATTAGTAAATAAATGTTTAAATATTTTTTTGTCGCTCACTTTCCCTTTCTCTCCTCTCTTTTCTCTTATCTCTATCTTTTCTTAGTTTTCTTAATGTCTTGCCTTTCGTTCTATTTCTAAATTTTCCTCTCGTATCTTCTTTATAATTTTTTTTTATTCTTCCTTAATTTTTCCTTAACAATTCCTTATTTCTTAACATTTTCTTTATACTTAAATATTATCAAAACACTTATAATAACACATTCCTGTAATATATAAGTATTATTTAGATTTCTCTCCGCAAAGAAACTGATCGACTTATCTTAGAGATGATTCTAAGCTAAAAAAATTCATATAAACTATAAGTAAAATCAACTATATCGTTATTAAGATATGAAAAATTTAATAATTCTTATTAGTAATGCAAAATTTTTGAATAACTTCATCTCGCTCAAATTATCAGTTTTCTCATTAAAATATGTGTCACCCCAAATATTTATCTGACATTGAAGTTGGCATTTATGCTAAGACGTATTGCGTGCGTATATGTAAGCTTTCTATTCATTATTATCTACATTCATTATTATCTATTACAAATTTCTGGATAATTGTCTCAAAAACTGTTTAAAAGTGTTAAGTGAAATCACGTCCTTAATTATTGAATGAAGAGAGAGAGAGAGAGAGAGAGAGAGAGAGAGAGAGAGAATGTATGTCAAATTATATTATTATTAAAAAATGCTTCAAACATTTAATGACACAATTTATAAACAAATTACGTGTGTAGAAGTATATTTTTTAAGTAACATTAACATTTATGATATGTTAAATTAACACGTATTTTAAATTATTTATGTACCTTAGAATTTATGTTTTAAAACATTATTTTTATGTTATTTATTACTTCATAAATTGTAGTTTTTGACATAAAAAATTATTAAACATAAATTTAACGCAAAGTATTTAAATAAAACATAATCACACTATTAAATTAATACTTGAATATATATGTAGTAGAAGTTATATACAATTTTAATAAGGACTTGAATGGACCATTTCCAATTTAAATACAAAATTTTCTGATGTTTATTGTTTCATATTTTAAATAATTAGTTTATCAAAATTTAATGATACATATATTATTTATTATCTACTAATTATCGTATATCATTTATCACGTATATATAAATTGATAAAGAGCTACGAAGAAAAGACACGATTTCTTTATAGGAATCATTTGCTTTCTAAGATCCGTATTTGCGAATATTTTGCAATCTCCCTCCAATTTTGGCGACATCACGATGTACATTTGTACTGTCTGTATACTCTTATGTATCAATTGCTACTCCATACTTTCATTCCCATATTTGGCTAATGAAATGCTACATTTTCGCACGTGTATGTATATACTTGCGTATATCGATATATGTATATTTACTATATGTCATCTCGATATGGATACGCGAGTATGGATATATATGTGAGTATATCCATAGTAGTCGACACACAGTCGCGTTTTTGCCATAAGTATATATACATGTATATACTACATAATGATGTCATTTAGCATATATATGACGCGGATGGAAAAGAAGCAAATAATATCGCTCAACAATATTTATATTCCTTATGAATATTTTTGCGTCATAACGATTAATAACCAATGATAGTAATAAATATTATAAAACAAAAGATTTATATAGAAAGAATTTCTCAATGAGAAAGTTTGATTATTATTATATTATTGTAGAAAGAAGATTTTATTATATTTTACTATTTTTGAGAGTAGAAAAATATCTTTAATATCAATGATGTTTTGAGATTTTTCATTTTTATATTTTTCTATAATGTTTCTCTTCATTGTTTAATCTCTCTTTCGTTTTATCAAAATATCGCAATGATGACGTAAGAATTTTGATATAAGTGAATAATGAATCGATGACGTCTACTATACTCGGTTGTGTGATTAATGAGGATCAGTCATCATAAAATATTTTATTGTAGGCGACGTTTATTATTTAACTTTTTAGTATTCTTTGGATTTTTTCATTGATCATCATATTTAAAATCGGAATATGATCTAATAAAAATAACGCCATTATACGTGCCATTATACGTGCAAATGTATATATTTCCAAAATATCAGTTCTATTCAGAGAAATCTTTTCTCTTTTATATTATTCCAATGCTAATAAGAAAAATATAATTAACAAATAACTATATATTTGTTAAAATTTAAAAAATCTTTAATTTTGAATATAATTTTAGTCATAAAAAGTTACTTTGAAATGTGAAAAGTGTTACAATAAAGTCTCACAATAAAAAAAAATGAAAGTTTAGAGAAGAATTATCGTAAATTGGAAAAATTGTTAATTACTCGAATTTTCAAAGTTTATAGTCCATTGCATTTTATGTATCATAGATGTGCATTTATGTATCAAAGATTAGCATACGTTAAACATGTTATTTTGCATTATGAGTAAGCTTTGAGTCATCATCATTATTAACTACCGTATATATTTGGGCACTTTTAAAACTCTCACCCACTTTATGACATGGGCCAGAACTCGAGTGGTGGGTGATCGCGGCGAATGCCCATCATGGACATGCTCTTATATGGTTCGCTAAGAGTTGTTTCTGTGCGTGTCCCCCGAGGGACTTCGAGGTCGCCTTCATTGCATAAATCATGGACATCGCATATATACATGTATTTTGTTGTCTACCAGAAAGAATCATGTTCGAGAAGTTATACTGAAAATACAGATGCGCGTTTTAGAAACGGAACATATTTAAATATTCATATTCGCATGAAAAATAGAACATCTTCGATAGATATAGTTTCTCAAAGATAATTTGTTGGAAAATAAAAGCATTTTGAAATATGTCTTGGTACAGAGAAAGATATTTAAACTATTTTTATATTGCAGAGAGAAATTATTATTCTCATATTTAATATCTGCAATTATATCTTTCTACAAGATTTAATTATAGATTATTCTCTTTTTATCACAATTGTAGAGTACAATAAATTTGGCGAGTAATATGGTTGGAATGACGCAAAGACCCTGGACACCAACAAAAAGACGAGGCCCGATTGCCGCCGAATATAGCAGTCCAGGACCAGCCTGTGTAACTTTACCATCGTTAATAGGTAAATATCTGTATTGAATAAATGTATATATCACACATGTAAAACTCGCGATGTGTTATATCGCGTTTATTGCGATTTTTAAGGAAAATCGCAATCGTGATGATTTTTTAAAAATCACACATCCTTACTTTTAATTATACTTTTTATACACTTTATATAGCAATACTTTGTAACATTTGCAGGAAAAACAGTTACAGATTCTAAACGAGGAAGAGCACCAGCATTCTCCTTCGGCAGCAGGTGAATAAATTTAAATTTAATTTGCAACGTGTTATTTTATCAATTTCTTTTATACTTTAATAAAATTCTTTTGTATTTTAATACTATAAGAATATTTTAATGCAATATTTGTATTACTACGTTGAATTTAAGAAAAGCTACCATGTTTATAATTTTGTCTTATATCTTTAAAGTATGCTTTATATTCTTTTAATTTAAGTAAGCAATATATAACTTAATTTTAACATATAATTAATATATAATTTGATATACTGCAAATTTTTTAGGCATGCAGCGAAAAATAATAGCTCTGGACCTGGTCCTGGGCAATATAATGTCACTGGGCTTAGCGCAAAAGGTATATAAATGAATAAATAAAATGAATAAATAAAATTTGACAAAATATTTACTTAAAATTTTAACGAAAATTTTTTCGAAAACTATTATTAATAATTAGATACTTATTCTTTATAAGAGATTTTATTTAAATTATTTAACTAGAACATATGAAATAAATAATATACGATAATTATTATCTTTTTTATATGTAAGTTGAAATGTATGAGTGAAATATGATAATAACATTAAAATATTACGAGAAGTAAAGGCATCTTATAAATGCGTGATTGCTTCACAAGACTTGCAAGTTACGTCGGCCAAAGTATCGATCAAACTCCTAACTACCAATACTCCAAGAATGATAACGTTTTAATGACCGATGTTCACGAAATTCCTGCGCTTCGTGTTTGAATAGAACTAGAACGATCGATACGTGTATAATTTCTTTAGATCCGACCTGCTTTAGATAATACATTTTAATTTATCAAATCGCACAAAAGTAATTTTCAATTAATTTTTGATTATTTCTATGTCTTCTTTTACAAACTTTTATACTATTTAAAAAATTTCTAGTAGAATTAAAAATTAAAATTATTTTAATTACATAGTACATTTTTTCTTTTATCTTCTCTCTTTTTAAATATGAATTAAAATTACAATTATTAATTGATTAATAACAAATAATAGAATATCATGATAATATATTAAAGCTATTTTTTAGGAAAAGATGCCGCACCAGCCGTGTCGCTATATGGTCGAACGAAATCAACGAAATTCGAAATTACACCAGCACCAGGCGATTACAATCCGTTAAAGGCGGAGAAGATAATTCTGGATAGCTCACCAAAATATTCTTTCGGCGTTAAAACGCAAATCGAGAAGATCAGCTGTACACCCGGTAAGTTTAAATGTAAATATGTATACCTATGTGTAAGATCATTTTCCAGATTTTAATTGGCAATAACATAGGCACATAAAAATTTTGGAATGATGCGCGACGTAAAGTTGAAGGTATATACATCGCAACTATATAAATATTTTTTTATATATAATCATAGAATTAATTCTTTAAAAAATATATATTTGTATCTTTTTATAGAAGATGTATTGTTATGTCACTCTCATATTATACATACAGGATGATTCAGAACAATTGTTTGTCCTTGAAACACTGTATTTGATTTAATTCTAAGATGATTTTTTCCTTATCAAAATTTTATTTGAAGAGCTTAGTTTTTAAATTAAAAGAAAAAATAGTTAACAAATTACGGGATGCGTACAGAATATATTAAACAGGAGCGACATAAGTTATCGTCCACGGATGATTATTCAGGATTGCTTTCTGCGATTAGCTACCTACTCTATACACGATGACGTACGTGCACATACATAAGAGAGAAAGAAAGATAGAGATAGAGAGAGATACTCACATGCACTCGTTAACTCTCTCATTCACTCACTCATTACCTTGATTCGATGTCTTCGTACGTTCGCAGATTTATTCGTGCACTTGATTTATTGATAACAAAATTGATTCGAAAATAACTCAATTTAAAAACTAAACTTCAGATAAAATTTTAATTAAAGAAAAATCGTTTTAGAATTAAATCAGGAATATGGTATTTCAAAGACAAATGATTGTTCTGAATAATCTTGTATATTATTTTAGATATGCATAAATGTATATTTGTATATATTCATTATTCGAGTAATTTCATGTTCTACAATCTATTATATTTAACTACATCATAACTTCTTTAGACTTTACGCTAAAGATACACAATTCTGATTAATCTATGATTATTGTGATAAACGTAATCTTTATATTATTATGACATATTACAATTTATAATATCCCAATCTAAATATAACTTGCAGAGAGGTACTTTACGGTGATTATTTCATTAGAAAGAAAAATTTGATGGACTGTGATATGTAGAATTGCTGCGTTCAGCAGAGAAAGCATCTTTGCAATTGCTGTAAAATTCTTCAATATGATTGGTTCTTGCTTTTGATTTCTTGCTTTGGATTTAAATGTATAAATTAATCATATTGAAAAATTTTACATGCGAAGAATATAAGAAACAAGAATTTTACACAAGAATTTTCTACTGAACTACAGCCAATGTATATATTATTCTCTAATCTATTGCAATAAAATATATTGGAGAATTTACGATTATATACACTAAAAAAAAAGATATAGTCAATTTTAATAAATATTTAGTTGAATACTGCCAAAAAAATATTTATTAAATATAAAGATATATTTATTTGATAAAAGAAATGTTAATTTGGTTTAACAATCATTTTTTTTATTGAACAAATATTTACTTACTGTAAGTAAATGTTCAGTTGGCAATATTGAACTAAATATTTATTAACTATATTTTTTTCTCAGTGTCATTCCATAGTTATATATAGTTATTACACTGATAATCATTAAAATAACTGCACACAAATTATTACAAGTATTATCAATATAAAAATTTAGTTGTTGCAACTGAAAAATTTTGTACAAAACAGATAGTCGAAAAGCACCACTTACGTCGTATACTCATATTGTGATATAAAACATTTATATAAAACATAAATTGCATCTCGATCACCGAATGATTATTGCGCTGAAATCTGTGAATCTGTGAATCTACAAGCATTTACTTTCGGCGTAAAAGTTGTATTGGAAAGATCGAATAATATGTCCGGTAATTATATGTATGTTATATGTATAATCAGTTAAATGCAGTCCCAATTCAAGTATTTCGTGTGCTAATTTTTGACAAACTACAATAATAAGAAAAATGTTCAGTTGTTTCAAAGTAATACAAGACTATAAATAGATCGCGATAAGAAATTTAGCATGTTGATTGCAATTTTATAACAGAATTTATATGTTATAACAAATATGCGTTTTGAATTGTGTTATTTAAAATTGCTTAATATCGTGTGTGCAATAATTACTGAATGTCAGTTGATTTCATTTATTTCTGAAATAATTCTCTCGTTTCGTGATTACACATGGAATATTTTCATTAATGCATTATTTTTCAAATCTTTAAAAAATATAGTAGAAAATTTTTAAATAATTAATAAATTACATAAATTATATATGTATATAGAGAAATGTATCATTATATTATATTGATGCAATAATGTTTAGGAAAATCGATGCTACCGCAACTAATTGGCGATTAGTTATGGGACTTCATTTGAGGATTATTGTATCAAAAGTCGATATTCAAAACTATTATCACTGAAGAATTGATACTTAGGTACAAAAATATAATTTTTTTTAAACATAGAAACATTAGGACTCACTTTAGCGTGATATGAACGTATAATGAATTTGAGACTCCTAAGCACTGTAAATTTCTCAGAAGATATATATTATTATACTAACAAATTCGTGATAGCAACAATTTTTATTTTTCAATTTTTATTCCCTTTTCTGCCTCTGAATATTCTATTTCAATTTTTAAAATCCACAGCAATTAACTATATGCACTGTGTGGCGTTTAAGATGTAGGTAAAAGTAATTGTGTGTGATTAATATAGATTAATTAATGCAATTGGTAAATAAAGAGAACGTATATTTTTGATAATTAAAGATGTGCAATGCGTGCTAAATTGATAGCGTAGTTAATACGTAGTCGCATACATGTGAAGTTGATAGTGTAGTGTTGCTTATCACCGTAAATAAATAAAGTACTATTGCATGTCTCGTGATATATGTTAGATCTCTTACACCGTAATATATCATTGTCTACGTTCAGAGACTTGACAGTACTGCAAATAGAAAATTGCCATTTACGACAGAACTTGTAAAATTTATTGACAAGTGTCTAGCTCCAGGTACTTATCATCCCGAAAAAATGAGAATGGATAAAGCACCGCAGTTCACGTTCGGACTTAGAACGTCGCTCGATAAGCCGAGCGACACGCCAGGTATATAAAATACAAAAAAAATATGAGAGATGAAAAATTAAATTAGAATCCTAATTAGATAGCAAGTCTTTTCTATTGCATAATTTTATTTTCTTTTCCTACATTTCCTACAAGTAATTTTACTAAACAAAATTATAGAGAATACTAGTTACAAGTAATTTAATATCCTGAAACGAAAATTTTTCTCAGAATTCACACAATTTTTTAGAATTTCTATACAAACAGAATTTATGAAAATTCTTGTATAATTTTATTATCTTTTTGAAAAATTTCTCAAATTTTTTTTTAATGAATTAGACATTTAACATTTCTTAGAAACATATATATATATAT
>NW_017259361.1:845039-849367 GCF_001594045.1 Atta colombica
TTTAAGATGTTTTTCAGGAATCTTTTTGTAAATTTAAAATATAACAAATTCTTAAAAAATGTTATGAGATATAAAAATTTTGTTCACCAGATACATGATCCTTTCTCGTCTTGCAATTTTAAAGAGAAAAACTTTATTTTTAATTTCTCTATGTGTATTCATGTTATAAACGTATTTCTACCTTTATTTATTTTATAATGTATTTTTTTTTCCTGATATATAGCACCCGGAACATACAGCCCAGAGAAGGTGAATTTGGAAAAGGGCCCGCAGTACAGTTTAACTGGCAAAAGCCAAATAGAGAAATGCAATGGTACACCAGGTACATGAAGATTCATGCATCTGTTTTATGAACTTCGATTTTTTCTGAGAAAAATACAACAAGGATTTTTCTTTAACAGCGCCAGGTGCGTATTGTCCCGAGAAAGTAAAATTGGACTCATCACCAAAGTTCAGTTTTGGATTAAAGCTTGCTGTGGAGAAACCGAATGATACACCAGGTACTACATAATAAATTGCTTATTACACGCTTACAAAATTAGTTTTACCATCAATTAATACAATGGTTAATACAATTATCACATAAATCTATTTTTAGCACCAGGTACTTATAGCCCAGAAAAAGTGAATTTAGACAAAGGTCCGCAGTACAGTTTGAGTGGTAAAGGATCCGCTGAAAAACCTTTAGATACGCCAGGTATATAAAAATTATAAGAACTGTCAAAATAAGTTGTATATATAGATGTAAAAGTACATTATGATTTCCAGCGCCTGGAACGTATTCTCCGGAAAAAGTAAGATTAGATAATACACCGCAATATAGTTTCGGAATTAGACATACCCTGGATAAACTCAGTGATACACCAGGTAAGTAAGATTCTATTAGTACAGAAGAAGATTCTTATTGTGTGTGTGTTTACTTTTATTTCAGCACCTGGAACTTACAGTCCAGAGAAAGTAAACTTAGATAAAGGGCCACAATATAGTTTAGCTGGCAAAGGGCCTGCAGAGAAATTTATTGATACTCCAGGTATATAAAATATATAATTTTGCTCATAAAATATATAATTTTTTAAATATATTAATATATCAACAAATATTTAGCGCCGAGTGCGTATTCACCTGAGAAGATAAAATTGGATACTACGCCAAAATACAGTTTTGGACTTAAAACTCCTCTAGATAAACTCTAGATAAACTCAGCGATACATCAGATATAATTAATAATTAATTAATTGCTTATGTTATTTATTATTTTTATATTTTTATATTTTGTTATATGGTATCTGTATGCAGCGCCTGGAACTTATAGCCCAGAGAAGGTAAATTTGGACAAAGGACCGCAATACAGTTTAACTGGCAAAGGATCCATTTCGAAAACTAATGATATTCCTGGTACGTTTTAGACATTTTTTAAAAATGCGATTATAATATCCTTTATCGTTTATCTTTGTCATAGCACCTGGCACATACAGCCCTGAAAAAGTAAATTTGGACAAAGGACCGCAGTATAGTTTAGCCGGAAAAGGAATGCCGGAAAAATTAAACGACAATCCAGGTGAATAACACGCTACCATGACAAACTTTTATCGAAACACACATTTCTTCGACATATTAACATACAAAAAAAAAAGAATTTAATGAACAATAATAGATAATATTAATTTCTCTGACTGGCTTGCCTATAGGCCCTGCTGATTATAAACCAGAGAAAGCTCTAAATCTGGAACATAAACCTTATTACAGTTTTGGTGATAGAAAAACTTCGGATAAACCTAAAGATACACCAGGTAACGGTGTGGATTAACCCGCTGTAGATTAACATTGCACTCTTAGCGTTTTCTACATAAATGGGCGATATGAAAAAAAAAAAATAATAAAATAATAAACAATTTGATTTTTTAAATTGCTTTTGGTAGGTCCAGCCGATTATACTCCAGAGAAAATTTTAAGTCTGGAACATAAACCATATTTCAGTTTTGGTAATAGAAAACCCCTTCATAAATCCCGCGATACACCAGATAATGGTGTAAATTAACGAGAAACTATCTAATATAATCTAATAATCTAATATAAAGAGAGAATGTAATACACAGAACAAAAAACATTAATTTCTTTTTGCTTTGGTAGGCCCTGATAATACAATCCAGAAAAAATTCAACATTTGGAACATAAACCTTATTTTAGTTTCGGTAATAGAAAGCCTTTGTATAAGACTAACGATACACCAGGTAATCGGTGGAAATTAATAGAATGTTAATTACATTTTTTCTTACAAGGAAAAGTCGAAAAATGAGATTATTTTCAAAGGTTTACCTTTTCAGAATAAATTCAGGCAACAAACAAGGAATTGTTTATTACATGTCAGGATACTTCCTATGTATTGCCAAAGTTTCAATTTTTTAAATTTCCGAGTTTGGAACCTTTCCTTGTTAGATTTATCATAAAATGTTATATATGAATACAATATATTGTGCGATTAGGCATGCCATAGTCATATTAAAATGCTTCAAACTTTTTTCATTAACCATTTGTGAAAATAAACAATTGTACATAATATTATTAAGATTAATAATGTTTATTAAAAAGTAAAAAAATAAAATAAATATTATCGCTACGCTTCGATTTGTTAATGTTTTAATTCGGTCTTTATGCAGGACTATATTGTAATAAACAAGTATAATAAATGTGTAAACATCATATGTGTCATGTTTTTTAAATATATGTCGTAGTATTAGCGTAGTGCCTAGTAAACGGGATAAATGTAATAATTACAATTGATACTTTTTTAAAATATACAAAAACATTTTATAATTTATTTTGCAGCTCCCGGTACATACAGTCCTGAAAAAATAAACATGTCTAAGTCGCCGCAATATAGTTTTGGCATTAAAACTGAGATTTGTGAGAAAAACACTATACCAGGTGAGTTACATTAATTATTCATAATTGTTTCCTTTACATTAATATTATAATTTTATATTTTCCGATGAAAATTTTTCTTAAAATTCTTTATTTTTTAAAATTTCGATATAAATTTTATAACATTTTAGAAAATTTCTCTGATTTTTTTTAATATGAATTGAAACATTTTTTTAGAAATGATTAGAAAGTCTAAAGAGGTTTTTTTTTAGAATTCTTTATTCTAATTAAAATCCTTAAATTCTAATTCTTAATATATTATAAGATTTCTCATTACATAATTTCTGAAGAAAATTTATAAAATTTAAAGAAATTTTAAGATATTATTTTCATAAATTTAAAATATGAAAAATTCTGTAAAATATTAGGAGATATTATGAGAATTTTTTCATCCAGATTCTTATAATTTATTACACAAATTATTTTTTTAAATTAATCTATCAATGAATAATCTAGGTCCTGGCGAATACAATCCAGAAAAGACAATGCTTTTGTTGGAAAAAGCGTTGCAATTTACTTTCGGTCTTAAACCGCCCTTGAACAGATCAAACGATGTTCCAGGTAAATAATTAATCAATTCCATCTGGTAAATATGAAATTGCATGTTATATATAAAGCATGTTAGTATAGCCCTAATTTTATTCGCGTATATTGAGATGCATGGAATACAGAATAATCGCAATAATTAGTTTTACAATAGATAATTGGTGTATTTAATATCATTCTGCTTTTCATCAATAATTTGACGATTTTTATTCGTATAATTTATATTCTGTAAAATATTTAATGAGATGCAAATCTTTGTCAGAAATATAATTTCACGTGAAGATATGCTACGGATTATACTAAAAAAATGTAAAAAAAAAAAGAAAGAATACGACGTAAATGGTGGATAAGATTGTTAAATAAGGAAAGAATTATAAATTCTGAGGAGAAAAAAATAGATTGATCAAATTTCAGCACCCAATATCTATAACATTCCTTCTGCCCTCGGCGGAACTAAAGAAGGTAATAAGAAAGCAGCACCTGCCTATTCAATATCCGGTAGGCAAAAAGTCTTTACGGACGATCGTGTTCTCGTACCTGGACCAGGTGCATACGAGTGCATTAAACCAGATACAATCAGAATGAAAAGTCCAGCATATAGCATGAGTGCGCGTTTTTCTCTGCCCGACGATCACTCGCAGATCCCAGGACCTGGAGCACACTGCCCGGAAAAGGTACTGCATAGCTAAAGTAAAATCTATTGAAATGTAGTATAATATATATTTAATATAGTATAATAAGTATATATAATACATATATTTTTTAATAATTTTTTAATAAATATATATAATACATATATATTTACATTAAATATAATATGTGTGTGTGTATGTGTGTGTGTGTGTGTGTGTGTGTGTGTG
>NW_017259361.1:849467-853731 GCF_001594045.1 Atta colombica
CAAAAGTAGCTTTCTCATGCGCAGATTCTTCTATATTAAAGGGTCTCTAGTGCAGATTATTCAAGTATTATATGACTCTATTCTAAAATAAAGATATTTCTGTTAAAAGAAATCATGTGCTAACTTTTTATTAATAAAACAAGTAGTATATTTTCCAGATGTTCACATTAATGTTTCCTTGTAATTCTAATAGCGCATTGCTAGAGCTATTGCAGAGAACGAAACGTATTTTCCCAATAGGTTTTCACAATTGCGTACGTCTACATTTTTTTTTGCAGTAACAACCCCACTCCTACGTCACGACTACGACAATTACATCTCGTCCTGTTTCGTTCTCTACCCTTAGAATAGCCCTTAGAATTGAAAAATGTAACGTAACAATATTCAATAATACATTATAACGTAATATAATGATACATAATTAATTAATGTAATTATTATCATATTTCAGGTGCTTCTCGACATTCCCCCTGCGCATACATTTGGCATCAGGCATTCACCCTATATTTGTAATTTGAAGGATGCAGTTTGTTAATTCAGCAATTAGTAATAATTAGTAATTTATCAACTAAACATAGTCTTTTCCATTATTTGACAGAATCAATTAACAAATTTTAACAATCAAGTTTGTTTTTTTTTTCTTTTTATTTCTTTGCTGTATTAATTATTATTAATTCTGTAGAAAAATGTTGATAGAATAAAAAAATATATGCTTATAATTAGATATAATTATCTTTTATAATTATGCTACACAACAAAAAATTTAAATATATATGAGTTAAATATATATCGTACACTGAAATTACAAATAAATCTAAGATAATACAATATATACATAGTATGAACATTTCGATATTATTTACTTGTGTAGCAGTTAATTTGTCATATATCAACTAATATAAAAAAACTTTGTGCAATATAATACGTAATAAAGGAGGATGTTAAGGTTTGTTTGTTTCTTTGCTAAAAAATTTCGAAATATATAAATTATAATATTATGTTATTGTAATATAAACATGATAATTATATATCATATTAAAAACTTAAAACGGAATGGTATTATGTAACATCGTGTATGAACGTAGAAAAAATTAAAAACAAATTTAAAAAACAATCAAGTACAATATAACGCTCATCAATTGCTCAAAAATTTTTTTATAAATTATACGTGTTTAACAACAGTTCTTATTGCTTAATGCCCAGAATGTTTTAATATTTTAATTACAATTTTTTATCAATAAATATAATAACATTAAATTTAGTAAATTTTGTCACGATTTTTTTCGATATTTTCAATAGTTCTATTCTTTTTTTTAGCAGAATTTCTTGCACGATTCATTTCCTCTTTTTTTCTCTATGTTGAAAAAAAAAAAAACAAGAAATTCATCTACAAAGAACATAAAATATTTTCTCTTACAATAAGCGATACACTCAATTTGTAATGGCCCTTTTTTCTTCAAATAACCTTAATATAATATTTAATTTAATATTTTGAAACTTTTTTATTTTAGCTAAAAAATAGACAAAACTTAACATCATCCTTTGTATATATAAATATGCATTAACCCTATCTATGAACCGCTGTTTTTCACTAACGTCATGACTCGTCTTTTTTTATGTCAGCACCACATTTCTTCTAATAAATTAGTTGTGAAAAAAAAGAAAAAATTTATTATTTTACATTTCTCTACTATAATATATTGTCAACTTTTTTGAACTCAAATATTACGTTGTTCTTCAAATATTGTGTTGTACAGCAAAATGCAAAGGGAAAACATAGAAATTTTTTAATTGTTGAAAAGAAAACATAATTTTTCAATGAGTTGATAGAAAAACCTACCTAGATTCACGCTGAGGAATTCCTCAAGGAAAAAAAAAAATAGTTTAGAGATGCTCGTTGAAAAAATCCTAATTATTTTGAGAAATGAAAATTGTTTTTTTTAAACACCAAACCAAAGCGATTTTTTGAAAAAAAAAAAAAAAAAACAAATTTAGTTTTTAGTCAGAAAATTATTCATTTTATGTTTATTATTCATTCTATGTACAAAAAAATGAAATAACACATTAATACAAAGAAATTTTATATTGAAAAAATATGATGAAAAAATTTTTTGAAGAAGAAGATTCAAAAGAATTGTCTTCATCGATACTTTGTACGGGGGTAATTTCCTACGTAAATTTATCAATATTAACCACACGGTCAATAATACACTGTCAATATTGTACTGATCATATTATTGATTGTGTAGGATCACCTTTAGAAACTCGTAAAAGAGTGTATATTTACATTCAAAATGAACAGATTATTCATTTCAACAGAAAATGCTTTACAACTCTGAAATGGTTTTTAGAATATTACTTATTAAGACCTTTCGATTTGTTTTCACAAGTACTATATATTTTTAAAGTTTGGTATCATCTTTTTTGAACACCCTGTACATACAGAATAGCAACTACAACTCTCATGAGCAAATAGAACGGACTGAGTCGAAAAGTCATCATTTTGCAATTTTCGCAAGAGTTAAAAATTAATATTTTGTAAATATTGCAAAAATTGCGAGATGGTAGAGGACTTTCGAACCTATATTCCTCTATAATTGCGCATGCACGCACGCACGCACGCACGCACGCACGCACGCACGCACGCGCACACCCCCCCCCCCACACACCACACACACACACACACACACACACATGTAACAACTTTATATCCATTTTTTATAAAATGATAAATTTATTATTTAAATAAAAAATTATGAATACAAATATATAAAAATTTCAGTATAAGTACAAAACTTTTCTGGAATAAGTGCAAGGTTTCCGAGTAGTCATATTAAATCGTGATGTCAGAAGCGAGAAATGACACATTAATTTTTCTTGCATGCCACCTATGAATAAAAACAATTTAAATAAAATAAAATGATAATATCACTTGAAAACAATTGTAAAATGGATGAAAGTTTCCTTATTTCTCTGGTAATCAATAAATAATCGTAAAAAGTAACAAAAAGCATATGAAGTGCTTTTATTCAATGCACATGTGTAACTTATTTCCACTTATACGTGCCTTTTCGACTATTTACTGACTATCAGGGAGGATAATAGTTTTTGTCTATTTTTATAAATGTTTTAAAAAAAATCTCATCATTTTCATTTTGTTTTATCCAAATTATCTTTATTTATAAATGGCACGTAATAAAAATTAACGTGTCACTTCTCGTCTCTGACGTCACGATTCAATATGGCTATGGTGTCTATTTAGAAGCCTTAAGTCTTTTTATTATAACAGTCTTTCTCATGAGCCTTTCACTATCATTTTATACAGCGTTCAATCATAAAATATATTCATTTGCTTTATACAGTAATTGATTCAGATTTATATCCGATAAAATATCTATTTACTTACATTCAAGCATCAAATTGTTTCACTTAAAAAAAAATTGCTAATATTCTTCTCATAAACACATTCTCCTGAAATCCATGTTGATAATACTTCGAGTTTCTCATCAAGTAATATGAAATCAGCATCGGCCCCAAAATTCAGAACGCCTTTGTAAAAATCGATACCGAGAGTTCTTGCGGGATGTAAAGTCGCCGCTTCCAAGGCCTCAATTACTGTGCAACCTACATCAGACAATTACATTGCTAAGTATTACTTTAAATATAATGATTTACGACTTCATTATTAATTTAATTTACCTGTAGCTTCTTTAAAATGTCTCACACATTTGGAAAGTTCGGTTATGCTACCACAGAGAGTATTTGTTTCAGCGATATATGCGCATCCTTTACGTATCTCTATTTTAAACTGTCCTAATTGATGGATTCCCTCTTCTAGACCCAACGCTGATATCGCATCAGTTACAAGCACTAGACCTACAAATGTTTATAGTTCAATTTTATTAAAATTGGAACACATTATAAAATAAGAAAGTATAGATGCATATAGTAAATAATGAACCTTCGGGATGCGTTCTATGAGCGATCCGCAATGCCGCAGGATGAGTATGAATCCCATCGGCGATTATACCAAAATGAATAATTCTTTCAGGCGGGATTTGGTCGGATGTTAACAGACCAACCAATCCTGGATCTCTATGATGAAACTATAATTGAAAAATTCTATATATAAAAGATTTCTAAAAAATATAAATCGGCTATTTAATTAAAAAAAACTACTATGAAAGAGAGAGAGAGAGAGAGAACAAAGATAATTTTTATACTATTGAATTTTATTTTAATATATATATATATTTTAATATAT
>NW_017259361.1:853765-863294 GCF_001594045.1 Atta colombica
CGTAATTTAAAAAATATTTTTAATTAATGTTTAATGTCGCAACTATATGCGTATGATAAAAAAATCTTATACTAATTATTAATATTATTAATAAAATCTTATTAACAATCGATAAACAATTTCTTTAAACTAAAAATACAACATGTTTAATTTTTATTGCAATAAAACTTCTGCAACAAGTATTATAGTTATAATATAACAAAATATAAAGTTCTTCTTGCAACATTAATAAATTTTTTATTTATTAATGTTGCAAGAAAATTAAAAAAATTTTTATTTAAAAATTTTTACAAAAAATGACATGATAGAATTATTTGATAAACGAGATCATCTCCAGTCATCTAGAAAACTGGGAAATTACTTTCGTTCCTTGTGCACAAAAAGTAATTTTTGAAAAGTATCATATATTTATTTTACAACTCACAGGCAACATAGCATTGAATAAATGAGTGATAAATGATGCTCCATGTTTAACTGCTTTTTCTCCTTCATTTAAATTTGCTATAGAATGTCCTAGAACATACAAATTGCCATACAAATTCAATTAAAGAAAAATTTTATAATAAACGGTGAGATTCAATGTAAATTATAAGAATTAAAATATAGAACTTCAAAATAAGAAACTTTTACAATTGCATTTAATTATATGAAAGTACATTAGCAATAAGAGCTATTAAAACTTCAACTTACCAAGAGATACTTTAATATTTCTTCTATATAACTCTTCGATAACAAGTGTAGCATTCGATATTTCAGGTGCTAATGTAAACATGCACACATTGTCTAGATCACCATACATATCAGTTACTGATTTAAATCCCTATTAGAAAATATATAAATTTAGCACAATGTGTTGATTATTTTATAAATTTACTCAGATAACTATTACCTGTTCAAATTTTCTGATATAATGTTCTGGATGGGCACCTTTCTTGTCTGGACTAATAAATGGTCCTTCTATATGAACACCCAGCACACCAGCACCATGATTACCTCCATTTCGTTTCTTTATTCTTGGTAAGATTTTGTGGTATATCTCGGTGGGAGATGTAACCAATGTAGGGCAAAAAGATGTTACTCCATGTTCCAACAATCCCTTTGCTACTTTAGCAATGCCTTCTTCCACGTTATCAATATTACATGAAAAATCTATACCAAATCCTCCTGACAAATAAATGCAGATATTAGATCGATTTATTTATACAAGTATAAAATTATAAGATTCTTATTAAATTATTATAACATCTACATTAATTGTAACAACTTATGATTTCTTTCACATTTGATAAAATATTTTTAATTCTATTGTTCTCTCTCCATTTTATGATCTGTACGAATTATTAATTTTTTGTTTAACAAAAGTTATAAAAGATATATATGTGTAAAAAATCTCTGGTTTTATTTCAAGTATATGTTGTACAAAAGAATTTATTTGATTAAATACCATTAATTTGTACATCTATATATCCTGGTGAGATCAAAGCGCCGCCACAGTCTATTCTAACATCTGGCTTGATTTTCTCATCGTAGAAAATTTTCTCCGGATTCACTATCTTTCCATCTCGCACCCATAGATCCTCTGTCTGAATCCTGCTGTCACGCAAGATCTTGCAATTGCAAAATTGCTTCAGTACTCTTTTATTATCTCGTAGCATGTTCAATGATTGCATGATTGGAAATAACTCTGAGTCACCTTAATTTCATAAATAAGAATCTTATCTGTATACCCAAAGTATTATCAACAATTATCAATTATATGCAATTCACGACATCCATGTTGCTAGGATGATTTAGCACTTAGATCACTAAAATGGCGATTGTTGGGTGAGTATAAGTGATGATTCCCAACCAAAGATACATCTTGATAAGAAAATTAGGTCACTAATGAACTCAATCTATCAACTATGTTCAGCTGTAAGAACATAAAAAAATTGTCATTAAAAACTTATGATAACATGTAACTTATAATACATAAGTTACATATTATAATACATATTATAAATATTATTATATCTTTCTTTACTATAATAAATTCTACAATATTTTGTAATTATTTCTTATATTTAAAAATATATATACACACAAAATGTTAAATTATATCATTTTAACTTCTATCAAATTTGCATCTTAAATTGATGGTTTCTTTAATTAAACAATATTAATATTAATATTAAAAAAATATATTAATATCAGCCCTCCACCTGTATCGTGGCCATAGTGAGTCTTGTGGGTCTTTCAAGAAACAGTTAAAAATTTCAAGTAGCTGTAACATTGCCGGTTACTTATAATATAAAGAATAAAAAGAAGCAGATTAAATTCTGGGATGAAGAATGGACTCGAAATACGATTTCGAAAAATACATACATCGCTACATGATGGAAGAGATGAAAGTGTACTCGATCTCGAGACGAATTTCGTATGGTCTGCGCAGATATGCGGCCATTTAAACATTTGCATCACGACAATTTTGAAGTGACATGTCGAGACTTATCCATGAGAATTGCTTCCAATACTAATGAGAATTCAAAACTGATTTTATGGAAGTCCGCGTTACTATAAAAATTTAAATTATTAAGAGTAAGAAATTGATAATATAATACTAATTTTATGATTTATTACAGTATCCTGATACAGCTGACGTGCGCCTAATTTAAATAACCGCGGCAACATGGCGGATAAGGTGTCATTGACGTTAGTTGTTAGAAAATATTTAAGTATATGCGCAATACCTGAGTCACAGTATTGTGCCCGGGTTTCTTCCATCATACATACCTGCACAACGAGAGCGAATGAGAAACGATCAAGATCTCAAGACCGATCTTAGATTTGAGAATCGATTCGTCGATTTAATTGAAGCTTTAGAATCGATCTAGAAAATCGAGAATCGAAGGTAAAAGAATCGATTTTCTAAAAAATCAGTCTTGGATCGAACATCTCTATCTCAGCGATCCTGGGCGTAAAGAGGAAGTAAGTTGGAGGTGTTTCCAAGTGTTTCTGTTAAGAAGAAGTCGTGTTTCACATTCCATAGTTTTTCTCGGACGAGAATTTACGCCAAGTACTATCCAAGTAAGCAATTAAGTAATAAAAGTTTCTCTTAGATAAATAAATGTTAAATTGGTTCTATTTAGATTAGAGGTTTTAACCTTAAGTATTTTATGTTGCTGACGTTTGATTTTTTTTCGAAATATACTTATTTTTACATATTGTATATTACCTTTATATTGTCCTCGTTATTATTATAATTATCTCAATATAATACAGTGAGTAGAGGTATTTTATAAACAAAGAAGATATTTTAGATACATTTTATTATATGTATATATATTGCATGAGAAATTTTATTTCCTTTCAATATTTTTTAGACAATGGATGCATTTGGCGACAATTTTGTCAATGAACCTGATGTAGATCCAGCTGCAGAGTTCTTGGCAAGGGAGCAGGATCAGTTAGCTGGTTTAGAAGATGACATTACACCAATGGCTGTAACTCTGGCTGCAGCAGGTCAAACTGAAGGTAAACACATGTCTATATAAATAATAAGTAGAAAATATTTCTAAAATTTAGATACATATTGTTCACACATTGTTCATTTTGTATTATATACATTTGAGTCCATGTTCATTTGTATTGTATATATCTATATAGCATAAATTTCCAAGGAATGGCCTAAAGATGTTCAGAGGATATTC
The DNA here is from genome assembly GCF_001594045.1 of Atta colombica. NCBI lineage: Eukaryota > Metazoa > Arthropoda > Insecta > Hymenoptera > Formicidae > Atta > Atta colombica. The sequence goes on from NW_017259361.1 coordinate 857,455, forward strand.
CTATATCCTCTAAGTCTTAAGGATGTTCTTAGAATGTTTTTCGGATAAAGTATATGTGCTATATAGATGCAAATTTTATTAACATAAACAATACAAAAATTATAAACATAAATAATATTTTATAGATGAGCTGTCTGGAAAATTTGGAAATTTAAAAGTTGGTCCAGGAGGTGATGCTGAAGGCAGTTTTGAAATTGTAGATACCATTGGGCAGTCTGTAGAAGGACAAATACCAGTAGTGTCAGGTAAGAAATTATTTTATAACATCTCTATCTCTTAAAAATAGTTACGGTTATAACACACAAAATGCAGTTACATCATAGAACATGAAATATGCAAATAAGATTTTCCTTTTTGCAAATGCTTCGTTTAGGAAATATTGTGACTTCTTAAGTCATGGAACTATAGATACAAGTAATCTAGGTTTATCTTCTTTACAATAATCAAAATATAATAAAATGTAATTAAATGTCTTGTTCAAAATAATGGTCTCCAACCCAAAGACAGTAACTTCATGACTTTTATATATTATATATTATATACATAGAACCAGCACCTCCTCCACCAATTAAGGAGGAACCTGAAAAGATTAAAAAGTGGAGGGAAGAACAAAAAGCACGTCTTGAAGAAAAAGGTAACGCAATTTTATTGTAAAATTATTTTAGGAATAGTATGATTAATAAATGTGCAAATTTTTTAGATACAGAAGAAGAAAAAAAGAAAGAGGAATGGAGAGAAGCTGCAAAGAAAGAATTAGAAGAATGGTATAGGCATCATGCAGAAGCTATTAATAAAACGAAGACTACTAACAGGTAATTTTACTAATCTTTTATCTTCTTTCTTCTTGTACACTTTTATTTCGTAAAAAATTGAACTAAATTATTTGAATTAAAGTAACTGAACTAAATTGTGATTGCTAATTAGAATATTTTATGACCGTCTATTAAACATATTTAACAAGGCTCGTATCCCTATATAACAACGTAATATTTCCATTGATAATATATTAAAAACGTGAAATATTGTTAAGAAATATAATTAATGTTGGACTAAGTTATTATATCATTTGACTTACAAGTTAGTCAACTAGATAGTCAAATATGAAACTTAATCAAATACAATATGGATTAGTCCATTATTATGCTATGTATAGATTTTTGAAGTTTTTAATTGTGTTATTTCCGTTTCGCTTCTTAGGGAATCAGCCAAGTAAGTTAAAATATCTTTATACGCATGAAAACATGCATTGCATTACATTTATGTATTATTGTAACACGATTTGCTTTGCAAACTCTGAGACTAGGGCTGCGTTCCGTTTCACGCATAATGCGCATGCTACATTTATCCTTGTTATTCATCGAATGTTAAACAAGGATAAATAAAGGATCATATGTACCATGCATGAAATGGAGCCTAGGATTACGTTCGCTTTTGGCGCTCACGCATTATAAACTTCATTCTATTTTTCTCATTCATTACATGCAAAGATAGAAAGAAGCTTACAATAAAGCATAAAAAATAAACACAGCCCTAGTCTTAACCGAATGCAACCTATATTGGCTATTGAATGTAAATTAGGTGTAAACTGCAGTTCTCTCTCCCCTCCCCCCTCCTTTCCTATCTATCCTCCCCTCTCTCTCATACACATACTACATATCATGATCGCTTCTTAAAGTCACTTTGAGATTGCACTAAATGACGTTGCTTAATAAGTTATTCTCAAAAGAGTATTTATATTTTATAATATCCATAAACTGATTAAGTTAAATGCTTTATTTCTTGAATGTTGTTAATGATGAATTGTCCCTATTGCCTTTCGTATTAAAACTATTTCTATATGTCGAAAGAAAGAAAAGCTTATTAATTAAGCACTATTTGCTTACGCACAATATGGATACTATAAAGAACTGTGATTGCATAACTCTTACATCAAGTCTAATAGCTACAAGTTACACTTATGTCCATAATATCAAAATATAAATTTTTTTTTAATCTTTCTCTGCGATATATTAATGAAATAGAAATATCACTTAATTTCTCATTTCTTTACATTACTAACTGATATACAATGCATGATTTGGTATTGATTTAATACATATTTCTTCACAAATAGGAATGCGGAAAAGCAATTTGTCGCCGAGGCAGATGAAGTTGAACCAGGCACTGAGTGGGAGCGCATCGCCAAACTTTGCGAATTCAATCCAAAATCGTCCCGCACTTCCAAGGACGTTTCCCGGATGCGTTCGATCATTTTGCAATTAAAACAGACACCGCCTACTCCCATTAACGCTTGATTACATTAAACAAGTTATTGTCGCAATTAAATCTTGAGAAGAATATGAATTACAATAAACAAGAAAAACTATGATTAAAAGATAAAAAAAGATATAATGTACGTCGTGATTACGACAATATTAACAAAAGCAAAATTCACATATGTTCTGTTAAATAAGTAATATTATTATATATAATAAAAGTTATTAATAATAAATACATTATAAAATATGAATATAAAAACATGCATTTTTTTTGCTTAAGGTATGATGGAGAGACAAACTTGAGGAAATCGGCGAATGTTTTAATAATGAGTATTTATTATAATTATAGAATGAACAATAAAAAGAAGTTATGCTAATTTTAAAAAGTGAGTATGAAGGCTTCTAGTTACAAGTCTCTGTAAAAGTGTCTCAAAATATATCCTCTTATCTTACCTCGAATATATTTATGATTTGCTTATCCAATAACATTGTGCAAAAAAGGTTCATATCTGGAGACATAGTAATGTCTCGGCGCTATATATTTTACGCGACATTAACACAGTTTAAAACTTTTTGAGGTCAGAGAGTTGCGTCAACATTAATTAGCTAACTTCAGGTAAATTAGTTTTTTTTTCTTTGTTAATATAGAATTTAGAAACAATCCAACTGTTCTAAAATTTGGCAATTCAAACTCTTGAGATTATACTTCAACAAGAGTTTTATCATCCTTTGCGCATAAAAGGCGATAGCGGACAAAATTTAGATGTATCGTGTATGTAAATACAGCACATTCGAGTATGGGCTTAAAAAATCGTACTGGTGAAATAATCTCGACATCCTCACTTTGCCTACTATGTTGTTTCCTGTGCGCGAAGAATAGTAAATGTGTTGAATACAGTAGATATTTAATTTGTAAATAGTTTTTTTCTGAGGGATGTCTTGTTGAATCTGTAAATTAGAAAAAAAAAAGCTTTATGTATTAACATGAAACTGTAATATTATAAACAATGTCACAATTTTTAATTAATCATACTTTATCGATAAAACTTCATTCTGATTCATTAAAAAAATAAAATAAAATTTAGTGCAATATTATATACCTGTATGGATCACGTTTTATAGCTAATTGCATATCGTGTCGCCAACGGTAAATATAAGGATATGTATCAGGACAAATTGTAAATGAAAGTGCGGTATAAACAGCATAATCTAATTTCGTTGGTGAAGACCTAAAAACATCAATGATATGAAATATATTCGTCTTTGTGTAAAAAATAATGAAAAAAATTTGTTTACCCTTCGATAAATATTAAAGAACCTTCTTCTGCATCTTGCATATCATTATCAAAATCTTGAACAAGTTCTGGTGAGGATGGAGGTGTAAAAAATTCTAAACTATCTGAAAGATAAACAGTTAACATTAATTTGATTATAAAAAAGATTAAAAATGGATTCAGACACAATAAAAGAAATAAAGAATAATAGATTTCAACCTACCAGAAACCGAATATACCGGAATGCACGGATAGGATGAAATCTGTTTTTCCTTGTTCCTTATTTCTTTCATTGTATCTGAGTCCTGGGATATCATAATTTCACAGAGGAAAAAGAAGATATAGATATAAAATTTAGAAAAATTAAATTCTATAGAAAAACTAAATATATGATACCTGTATCTTCATTATTATCAATTTCAGTAGTTAATGAGCACATCTTTAATTTATCACAAACGTATTGTATGTCGTTGGCATCTATTTTTTTTGGCGTCTGTTGGCAACTTACTGGTTCACTTTCACAATTTGCTAGTGCATAAACATTATTAATCGGATTTATCTATTAAAAAATATAAACATTAGGAAAGTTGATTAATGTAAACATTAAAGCGTATTATTGGATAGATTTTTATACCGTCGAGTAAAATAATTGTTCCTTATTCTTAAATCTTTGCTCCAAATATCTTTCAAGTTTCGTTAATCCATCGTCACTCCGAAAATCAACAAAATCTTTCAAAAATGGCCAATACTCCTTCCAAAGCACTTGATATTCTTCAGCAAGATCTCTAGAAAATATATATCAAAAGAAAACAGATTATTAAGAGAGAAAGGGAAATCGCTCGTATTTGTAAAGCAAAACACTCAAGAATAATCAGACCACGAGATAAATAAGAATGAGATGTAAATATAAAATAATTTTTTAAATAAATATGAAATGTTATAAACGAGAGATGAAATGTTTCGACTTTTCGTAATCTTCATCAATTTCTTGAAAAATATTGAAAGTAATATAAGCAAAGAATTTTAAATGCGGATAGTAAGCAATGAAATATTATTCTTACAATGTATTATATAATTTAATATTTAAATTCAATATTAAATTATTAATTATGTGAAATTGAGTTTATAAATAATAGAGAGATATAGAAGTTTATCAAAAATATAATTAACTATGACTTAATTTAGAAATTGACAGGTTTTACAAGCAATTGCAATTTTTATATTTCTGAATATTTTAAAATATCAACACATATATACACATTGCAAATATATTAATATCATCAATTAATATACAGTAATAAATTTTACGTAATAATTAAATTTTAATAATAACGTAATAAATACGTAATAATTAAACAATAAATTTTGGATGTATACATACCTTCCGACACGTTCCAATCCTTTTTCTGTATCTTGCAATCTTAGGACTATACTAGGACTATTCATAATACCAGGTGCGTCACCTTGTCCTTTTTTGGGAGTAACACGTGGTGGCGTTTTCCACTTTTTTCGAAATTCTACTGCCTGCGTTTTAGTCATTGGACCGGCAAATGCTCTTACTTCTACATGAGGACTGATAGGATCTTTGTTCAAATTCTGAAAATAATAAAAACAATAAAAATAACAAAAATTCTATTCTTTACACGACTAATATAGTATATCCGCTTTTTTTTTCAAGATTTTGCTCATGCAAACGTACTTACAAGCGGATTATTCGGCGAGAACGGTTCTCCGATGATAGGTGGACATGCATTACCTTCTGTTCTTAATACAGGTACATAGAATTGATCTTCTAACAACATACGTATCTCGCGCTTTAGTGCTTCATCTTCCTCGCATTTTCTATTGCATATTATCTAAAATCAGGAGCTTATATATAAGATGTTTCCGAGAACGATGATCTTAACCTTGCAAAGATGCAAATTATAACACTAAATAATTTATTTGAAACGTACATCTATAGGCATCTGTTCATACTTATTTTTCAAGGTTTTAATACATTGGGAATAGGAGACAAGAACCCGAACGACATCTTTAAAGCCAAATTTAACAGCAAAATGTAACGGGGTCTCATTGAGTCCTTTGTCTGGTGTATTTAAATATAAATCCTGCATAATCTGTTCAAGATTCAGGTATGTTTTACATTTATCTTCCCCATAATGCCGTTGCATAAATTTGGGATCCCCGACGGTGTTTAATAAGAATTCGCACATTTTTGGTTTACCTTTTTTCGCTGCTATATGTAAAGCATTATATCGAGAGCCCATCTAAAAAACATAAGTGTTTTCTATATTAAAATATATACATA
>NW_017259361.1:863394-864484 GCF_001594045.1 Atta colombica
ACAATAAAAATCAATAGAAATATTGATTATATGCAACAATATAATTTTGTACCCATTTGCATATACAAATAAAAGTATTTACACTTTTAATATTTAAACATTAGAATAAAAAAATAAGATAATAAAATATAAAGAAATTTGCTTGTAGTTACATATTTACCTGCAAAAGGGCAGGTGTATCTCCACTACTAATTAGATATCTCGGATTTTCCCATACAATATTCTTCACAGCCTTCACATCTCCACTCTCAATTAACCATTTAAAAGCTATTAAGTCCTGTGTGCTTGGTGCTCTAAAATTACTCGATTGTTCTTGTGCTATAACTGTCACAGGATGATTGGAAGAAGATTGTTTGTATCCAGTTCTTGCATATGCTACAGCATCAGAATAATTCTTAAAACTTTTCAAACGGCCTTTTTTATACATGTTTATCCGTTTTAAGGCATCTTGCATCTCGCGAAAGACATAAGTTTCTATAAGAAGGAATCATAATATTAATAATAGTAATAATAATAATTATTATTTTGTTCTATGATTTCATCACTACATTCTCTTTCTTAATAAAATTTGCACGATCAAAAGCAGACCTGTGTGCAATGTTTGATCAAATAACATCTGCAAAAATTAATGACGTTTGATTAATTACCTTCTTCATCTGATTGATCTTTGTATTCCAGTGGAATGTACACGGCATGATACAACGTCTCTACCGGCAGGTTAGGTTGCAGGTCGTATACGTTCTCACCTTCATTCGTCGTATTCGCCTTGTTCTCAGGATTCTCCTTGACATTTAGTAGATTAATGACAGATTCGCGAGACGTTGGTGTCATGGTAAATCTGATTATCTCGACACTTCCTGCTCCGATCACATCACATGTTCATCAGGAATGACATTTGCCGCAAAACAAAGTGTCGGAATAGTGCGGTCAATTAGCGACAGCTCTTCGTTCAATTCGTTAAAACTACAGCAATTTCTTCGTAAGAAAAATCACAAGGAAAAATCACACTGCAGCAGTGTCTGCTGCAATCTTTTCCTGAAGACAATAGCTTCTGCAATTTTTACGAAAAAGAAGATACATATATATATAT
>NW_017259361.1:864584-874052 GCF_001594045.1 Atta colombica
GCTATTTAGAAGTCGAACGATGGTTGAACAACGACATCAACGTAAGGATGACCGATGGGTACAAATAATCGATGAATCGATGTTCGAGTCCTTTTCTCTAGGAAAGAGAACTTTACTTCTAGAGATTTTTATAATGAAAATGTATGAGCGCCAAATGGAAGCGCGTTCTTTGAGCCAAGCATTCTTATTGGCCGCTTGAGATATTACTTCGACAAAAATTATCATCGAATTATCACTTAGGCTGCCTTTCCTGTAGCTTTATCTTGTCACGTATCGTAGTCTGGACTTATTGCCGTAACATCGTTGTGTCCCGTATTCTGAAAAAAATCAGCCTGAAAGTTTTTCGCGTGAATGAGACATATTTTCAAAAGTCACATGATACGTAGCGTCGCGCTCATTGGCTATTACGTCACATGACTGTTTAGGTCTTGCCAATCAAAGCATCTTTATCGCAGCAAAACACGTCCTTCTCAGTCTTCGGAGTGATGTTCGCCAACACTTTTGGACGCTGTAAATCGTAACGTGATGATTTGAGGTTTCTGATCTTGGAGATTGTCGAGAAAGTCACACAAAACGACAAAGCGTTAAAAAAAGAGGAAGCTATCGACAGGTAACAGATCCATTCTGTTTTATTTCGTACAACGATTTGTATGCATGTTGTGCGTCGAATTAGGTCATCCTTAGTGCGATTTGACGCAACAGGATCAGGTATTCGCAACGGAGATTATATCGTTTCGTCCAAAAAGTACGGTTCTTAGTATCTTAGTTAAATATGCACGCATGTTTAATTTTTGCTCGATCTTGTTATTATATAGTTTATCCGTGAGTGAAACGACAAGAAGAAGTCAATACTTCTATCGTAGGACTTAAGAGAGTACAAGAAATTTCCAAACGGATCCACGGCTGGTACGCTAAGGACATTCATATGTTTAAGCGCGCGTATTCGTATTCCACGAAGAAATAACGTTATCCAAAAAAAGTGTAATGTGTGACATTTGAGAACTATGATAATTTTGAGGAGAGCATTAGAAACTTTTCTACCGTCGGAGATGACTGGAAATTTTTAGTTACACAAAAAATGAGGGGAATGCCCGGCGCAGCCAGACGATCTTTGTTAAAAACTAACTGATTTCTGTTTAATACGTGCATAGCAATGATAAATGAACGATGACTTGATACCAAAAATATGTAATTTTCATAATAAATTATAGTTTTGAAGTAGTAAAAAATTATATTATCAGATCGTACATGTTAGAGATTGAAAATTGCGAATTAGAGATTAGTCATTTATTCTGATTGACTGAATTTTAATTTTTATTCTTCAATTTTTCCTCGATCTCCAATACCTAACCTACGGACTTTGAAGATTCTAGATCTCCAATGAAGTCTTATTTTCGTATTTTACGTAATTTTTTTTTTTAATATATCTTTTGTAAAATTTTGTCTACTCTTTTTATGTTTATCAGAATTTCACAATGAGACCTATAGTTGTGAAGCCTTTCTTGCTTGAGTCATTTTTTGTGTCTACTCTTATACCATCGACCATTGTGTGATCTGTTTTTATGATACATGTTCGAACTTGTTGGAAGCGATTCTCAGATAACCTCTGTTATAACGAAATCTGCTGCGTCATGTGACTTTAAAGTTAATATTACATAAATTTTGTATGGCTGAACACTTTTAGAATTTCAAATTGAGATAGGTATATGTTTGATATTTGTCAGAAGCGAGAAAGAGAGTTATTATTCCTCTGCTTGTTTTCCAGTAAAAAAAAAAGGATTACAGCAGAGAGTAGTATACAGCAGAGAGAGAGAGAGAGAGAGAGAGAGAGAGAGAGAGAGAGAGAGAAATTTGGATCTTATATCCTGATAATTTCTGAGAGAGTTAGACTTTATTCTATAAGAGAAAGAGAGTTCTAGTACAGTCTAGTGCAGGAACAGAAAACAGATCAATAATTATCTGTGTTGTACAAATTTTTCTAGCCTGTTGATTGGTTATAGATTGGACAATCTCTCTGTTTTGCAGCCAGTTAACATGCTGGAAAAAAATTGCAATAAATTAAGTGAATACAATTTTTTTTAATGTATATAAAAGTGTATTTGTCAGGCTGAGATTCCATGGAGTGGAAATTTACAGCGGAACAGCGCGACCAATAATCGCACATCTAGTAAACGAATATGAACATGTTCGGACATTCGTGTTTGTGTTTGTGAGCATTATTCTTTTTCCTAATCGTACCGATTCAATTAGATTCGATGTTTATTTGCATATTATGTAACGAATAACAAAGTTTGTTTGAATAACTGTTTGATATTCGTTCGCTGGATGTATATATATATATAGTTTTACGAAGAAAAATGGACAAATTTTTCGGAGGTGTGATCGCTCAAAGCATTAAGCACTTGGGGTGCTATTATATGAAGCGCGCCGCAAATGCGGAAGACAAAATTAACTAAACTTTACTAGGTTTCCGCGCGTTCTCTTTCGTTTATTTTGATCTAATATTATATGGAGAATAATTACACAAAAGCAGAATGATATAGTGAGACTGGCGTCCCACGAGTGGAAATTTACAGCGGAACGAGATCAACCACAAAAGCGAGATCAATTACAAACAGAAAAGAAAGCAGAATAATGACTGCAGAGTTGGAATTGATCGCGCTTTTCCGTTCTGCTATAAATTTCCGTTCCAGCCTGACAAATACACTTTTGTATTTATTTAAAAAAATTATATTTACTTAATTCATTGCAATTTTTATTAATATGCTTATCTTTTTAGCTTATGTATTGAATACAAGCATTTTAATCAATAAATCATTAAAAATTAATAATTTCTAATTTCTCGTTCCGCTTTTCCGCTCAAATTGTGCTCCATTAGGATAGTAATATTAGGAGATCAAAATAGGCGAAACAGAAAGCTAGTAAAGTTTAATTAATTTTTCTGCATTTTTGCATTTTCGCGCTTCATGTAAGGATGCGTTTATATCTTGATGAAAAACAGAAAACGAAAAAGCAGTGGTCAATCAGAACTCGCGTTCGTAATAAATAAAGCCGAAATTGTCAACTACCAGCGCAAATTTTGATTGGCTACTATTTTTCTGCTTCCTGCTTTTCCGAACGCGTCCTAATAGCACCCTTATGATCATCATATGATCTTTATTATTCATTAGACATAAAACAAGACTAGAAACTGAAATCGTCTAAACATAATAATTCTAGGTCTGTTCTTTTTCGAAGAATTTTGAACTAATTCTGAACTAGCAATAATTTATAGTGAAATAAATTATATTTGTCTAAAGTCTATTCTACAATTGCGTAAACAATTGTAAGAATCGATTAGCGACAGTCGCGTATTTTTCTCATATTTGACTGATTGGTTAATTTTTACAACTACAATCAAACAAACCTTACAAATATGCTTACGCAATTGTAGAATAGGTTTTAAGCGTCGTCTATAATGAGCAGTAAACAGTAATGATAAGATTGTAAAGCCTCAGACACAATAGCGAGAAAATAGCGATAAAAATAACATGATTTCAACCTATCCGAAATTATGTAATCTTAAGTTTTTTTATGCTTTATATAATATTAGAAGATCAAAATAGGCGGGACAAAACACGCGGAAATCTAGTAAAATTTAATTAATTTTGTCTTGTGTCTTTAATTTATGGTCCTTTAATTTATTGCCGTGTATATATTACACCAATGTATATATTACATCAATTCGGAATTTAAGTTGGGAAAAAAAATAGATTGATTAGCTTTAGGAAAACAGACCAGAAAATTCCTCCAATCAGGGATATCTTCGGATTTACCTGAACGCTTCCGGATGTTATGTCATCCTTGTTTACTGTTTGCTAAACAAGAATAGAGTGACATCTGGTTGGCACTCGGATAGGAATCTGTTGCCCAATAGTATCATAATTCCCTCTCTTCCCAAACAAAATTTCTCGTGTTACTTGCTACTTGATCCCGGGCCGGATCAAAATCGAAGAAGCTCCTACAGCTTCATTCAGAATATTTCAGAACACTGCCAAAAAGAAATTGCTGATGTTATAATCCGAAAATTAAAAGTGATATTCAACGTTCAACATAACTTGGTAAAATTGTTACAAAATATTATGATATTGATTTCAAATATAAATGTATATAAACATTTTATATATGTATATGTATCATGTAGAATATACATATAAAATGTGACCAGATTCCCGCTCCCGGATTGTCCCGCCATAGCTATCTCGCCAAATATGGATATCAAACTGTGAGAATAATTGTATTATTTTTTCAAAAAATTATTATTGTAATTATCTTTAGCCTCATATATTCTCTTTTTCTCCCCAAACGTAAAGTTGTCCCAATTTAAATCTGAAAATACCCGGTCACGTTACGACTTTGCTCCATTGTTATTACTAAAAATTTATAGTTCAAGTATACTATAGATTTTCACTACCTGTAGTAAATGGAACACAGCACATGTGTAATGATATCGTGCATTATGTCAATTTTAACAGATATTTAACATAAGCATTATTTTTTAAAACATTTTTTAACCTTTAAATTTTTTATTGAACTTTTCTTAATTATTTTTAGAGATTGGGCGTTTTTGTTCTATTTTGTCTTCCTGTTAATCTTATTTATTAATTTTTTAATCATTAACATTTCATGAATTTTAATCATTAATCATTTAGATAAAAATGTCTCAACGAGGAGGAGGAGGAAGAGGAAGAGCAAGCCGTGGACGGGCAATACAAAAGCAGACAAGTTCTAGGCATCAGCAGGAACAACAGCAACAACAGCAACTTCCACATGCTCAAGCATCTACGAGCACTGGAGCTATTCGCAGACCAGGACAACCTACTACACAATCGGTAATATACAAGATAGATACTAAAAGATTTTACTATAAAAGTTTTAAGCAGTAATTTCTCATACAAATTTAAGACGAAAATTTCATATGATCATATATTCAAAATGTTTCAAAGATACAAAGTGTCAAAGCGTTAAAGGAAAAATAGCACTTTTTTCAAAAATTTTGAAAACTACTCGCTGAAAATCACAAAAATAGTATACAGTTCTTGAAAAAAATTAATTTATCTTTAATTTGCGTATTTGTTGAATGTTGTATGATTTTTTTACTTTTTTTTAAATTATTCAACATTGAAGAAAAAAATGTCTTTTTTTATTCACGGAATAGCATTCTATTAAAAAAAAAACAAATAGAAAAATCTAATTTCCTCTTTACAGTGCATCTATCAGTTTTATATTATACATGATATATAAAGAAGCATAAATTCTTCACAAAATCTTGAAATCTTCACAAAATGCGTGACGAATTTGCTATAGAATCAAGCAAATGTTGTTTTGCTCAAAGTTGTTGCTTCAAATACGAAAGATGTAAATTGCATTAAGATCATAATTTTTTTAATTAACATTTCTTAGAAATATTAAATGAATGATAACGTGTCAATCGTTTAATTTTTATCATTTAAGTGTAGTTTGCAAACAAAAGTTTCTTTATATCGAAAAAATTATAAAACAGTTTTTGCAGGCAAAATAAATAATCTCTTAATTTTTTTGGTAGTGTATATATACAACTTGATAATAACTATTACAATAATAACTTGTTTCTTAAAGAGAGATTCTACTCTAGAGATTCAAAATTTATGTACTTTTCATCAATATTTTTTATAAGGAAAGGAAGGAGATAATGTTTTGACATTGACATATCTCAGCGTACATTTTTTTTTTTTAATGGCTGTAGCATATAGGAATGCATTAGCATGCGTACGTGACTAATTATTGGCAAAAAATCCTGGCTATCGACAGTTTATCTGAGACAAAAAATGAAATTATTAAAATATATTAAATTTGTGGGGCCATGAATCTCATTTCATTAAAAAAAATTTGAAAATTTACAGAATGGCAATTATTTGAAATTGTCAAATTTTTTTTGAATTTGTCGAATTTTTTTTTCATTTTCAACCTATTCAAAGAAATAGTTATTTTAGAAAATTTATGACATTTCCAGATTCATGGCCTCATAAAAATTGTTTATTTTATGTGGGAAAAAACATCAAGTCAATCTTTAATGATTGGTTGAAGCTGTACATTCTGCAAGTTTGAAAAATGAATTAAAAAAAAAACGTGAAAAAATAAAGTTTATTTTATAATGATTTTAATTAACTACAATATTTTGCAACTTACATTTAATCAGCGGTTCCTCCATATGTCAATTTTTTTTCTGTTCGAAGAACAAATTTTACTGCATTTGAACCCTTCTTTCGATCCTTACTTCTTTTGCACGTATAATACCATTAAACTCATTTAATTTTCGACCGATGCAAAATCCAGTTTAACAAGTCATAAATTGTAAAAAAATGATAATGTAAAAAAATATTATCTTTAAAAAATATATTTAAAAAATCGATTTTTTTGACTTTCCGAAGTAGAACCTCCCGTTATGGGCCTTCTAGAATAAGTCATTAGTTATAAATCAGAAGTCGGAAACTAAAAATTGAACAATCACAATCGTCAATTTTTACATAAATCTAAATTTATTTTGTCAGAGTACTGGACGCGGTTTAATACGTGTTGGTGAAAAAGGTGACAGTGCAATTGGACAAATAGGCAGAGGTCTGGAGAAACTTAGTATTCAATCTACTGGTACATAATTTTATTTTCTGATTTTTAGATTTATTCTATATTGTGCAAACATAATACGTTTAAATTTTTCGTTTTATTTAATTTTTCATTATTTTAATAAAATTCTTTTTAGACATAAAATTGATAATAAAATTGTGTAATAATTATATATACACATAAGATTTTTATTTAGACTCTTCTGTAATAAAAAGACATTGGTACATTTTTTATGATACATAAATGAAATAAGCATATTCTTTGTATAACACAATTTTTAGATGTTTATGACTTTATATATATTTTTATAATCGAAATATTTTAGAAATTTATATCGTTGTAAACATGTTCTTTCTTCGATATTAAATGAAGAATGAATTTTTTTATGTAGCTGGTGGTAGTGGAGATGCTGGTGCTGTAGCTATTGTGGCATCTGGTAGAGGTGCAGCTCGTGGCAAAAGAATTTTGCCTACAGATATTTTTGTGACAAAACCGAGTCATGTAGAGAATAAAAAAGGTAAGCAATAATACATAATATAATAATATATATACAGAATGTCTTCATATAAGTGATCACGCCTTTTTATCTCTTAAATTAACAGAGATAAACCTAAGTACAATAAAAGTGAAACAAACGTATATTTGTTTCGAGAGTTGAAACATTTATTATAATGTTGAAATTGATATAAAAATGTTATTATACATAATAATATAATAAAGTGTTAACTCTTATAGATATTTTACATTTTTTAATTATTTTTCGATGTCTATTTTCGAACGTTCTAAATTTGATGTCAATATTAACCACAAAATTTTTGTTTTATTTTACGAAAATTACATTTTTATATATACTCTAATTTTCAGGTACATCTGGCATTCACAAAGTAATAAAAGTAAATTATTTTAAAGTACTTAAAGCAACTGATTGGGCTCTTTATCAGTATCATGTTGATTTTTCGCCTGAAGAAGATCGCACAATTGTGCGTAAAACTTTACTCAAAGTACATCAAAAGAAAATTGGTGCATATATCTTTGATGGCACTGTAATGTATACAAGTTGCCGATTATCTGATGTAAGTAGTAAAGGCATAGATGATATAGTATTCATCTCTCATGAATGTCGTTTATGTATCTTTCAAATGCATAAATGTAATCGAAATCTTTTTTAGCGAATGGTATTTACTTCAACTCGACAATCGGATGAACAGCATATAACAATTACTGTTCGTCTTGTTGGTGATATGTTGGTAGGAGATCCTCATTACATCCAATTCTTTAACATACTTGTGAGAAAATGTTACGAAGTTTTAAAGCTAAAATTGGTCGGTCGCCATTATTTTGATCCTAGAAGTAAAGTAAGTACATTCATAGATGCACTTGTGTTCAGAGAAAACTCTGTGCTCAAGAAATAATTGTTCTATCGTGTTAATATAGATTGTTTTGCCGGAACACAAATTAGAATTGTGGCCAGGATATGTATCATCTATTCGTCAACATGAACGAGATATTTTAATGTGTGTCGAGATATCAAATAAGGTTATGAGATTGGAAACTTTGGGAGATATCCTGAATAACTTTTATCGAGAAGACCGTAATAGATTCAGAGTAAGCTGCACTTTGTTTTAAAACTTTTTAGATTTTTGCTAGAATTCTTTTATAAAAATAACTTTTTTTCGAGAAGATTAAAGTTTGTTACATTGTTATAGTTTCCTCATTGTAACTATACTGAATTATACTTGAATTATACTTGAATTACAAGCGAGAAATCATGTGAGTTTCTTTCTTACATTATAATGTATTCTTATGTAGTGAGGAAATAGGACCTTTAAATGAAATTATTTATTGTTCTATTTTGTTTTTTATTTTAATTATTCATAATAATACTTTTATATTTTTTTATTGCATTGCAAAAATAAATAAATGTATATGTGTATATGTATCCTGCAGGAAAATTTCTGTAATGCTGTGATCGGCACTGTAGTTCTTACTGATTATAATAACAATACATACCGCATTGAGGATGTAGATTTCTCAGCTTCTCCCAGCAGTTCATTTCCTTTGAAAAACGGCGAAAGTATAACGTATATAGATTATTACAGAAAAAAATATGATATTAGAATTCGAAATCCTGGACATCCAATGCTGGTGACGAAATCCAAAACAAAAGATCGACAAGCTGGAGAGGGAGAGCGTGTTTATTTAGTTCCAGAATTGTGTCGTGCTACAGGTACGTTATGTTTTATTGATAATTTCCATTTATTATTTTTCCATTATTTCTTTTATTATACTTCGTCTTATACTTTGATTTTAATAGCAAAGAAATATTTTCTTTGTTACTATAAATTTATGTGAAGTATAATTTATCTATTATCCCTAATGTGATGCTGTTGTTTATTTGCAGGTTTGACTGATTCCATGAGAGAAAATTACAGACTCATGTCAAGTTTGGCTGTTGAGACACGTCTTCAACCTGGAAAGCGTATTGAAAAATTATTAAAATTTAACAAAAGACTTTGTGAAGACCGTACTATCATGCAAGAATTATCCGAATGGAATTTACAGCTAGATAACAAGTTGCTTCAAATTCCTGCGCGGCAGTTACTTAATGAGAAAATCTATTTCGGCGGGGACGTATCTGCCAATGCCGAACAAGGTGATTGGACAAAGGCAATGATGAACAAAAAATGTGTAATTTCTCCAAGATTGAAAGAGTGGGTCTTTTTGATTTCGGAAAGGGATAGCTCTCTCGAACAGGTATTGCAGATCTTTATTAAAGATTATTATACTGCTACGATCACTAAATATAAATATATTTATATCTATATA
>NW_017259361.1:874152-877067 GCF_001594045.1 Atta colombica
TAACATACATGTGTATAATTATATTAGTGATGCACTAGATCATCAAATTACTGGATATCCGAAAAGAATCAGATATTCGAACTGTCAGATATCCGGAAAGGCAATTTTTTGAGTCGGATATCCGACCGGATTCCGGGACAAGATATTCAAAAAAAAAAGGAAAAAAACTGAATGAAAAAGAAAAAGAGAGGAGCTTATTTATATAAGATCTTATTTTTTATAAATCTATTCTTTTTAATTTAATTTCTTGTACTATTTTTTCTTTTTTTACTCTAAAATGAAGAAAAAAAGAAAAGGGATGAACCATGCAAGAAATTTAGCTGAAAAAAACAAGAACTTTGTATAATTTTTGTACACAATTCCTTTAATGATTCTGCAAAGTTTAGAGTTAAATTCGATGTATATTGCAAGCAGAATGCAGGTCGCAAGTGAAATGTAATCACAATACATAAAACGTAGGAGGCGAAAGTTGAAGTTTATATAACTTTTTGCGTTCTGATGTAGATCGTGCTCAAGAAATTAATAATTAGTGATATTTTCAGTGATATGCTTCATTTGGTACATATTTTATATACTTCGTCTGATAATTTTGATATAAAATATCTCTCAAACTATTCATTAAAAAAAAAATATTTCTCTACAGAACATAATAAGATGAATTAATTAATGTAAAAAAAACGCATAGTTGCTTTTCAAAAAAAGAAATATGTAGTTGCAAATTGCATAACTTCTTTGAAAAACAACTGTGTATTTTCTTTATTCTTTGTTAATAAATTGCTAATTAATATTTATATTCTAAAAATAAGGTTGTTTTAAACAGACGTTTGTCCTGTACAAATAACTTTTTTTACTGTGTATTTTATAAGAATGTAGTACGATATTACATAACTATATACATGTTTCTGTCATTGATACATGCATATATATGTGGAAAAAATAATAGAATTATCTTTTATTTTTTAATGTAAAAGATATAAAGATAAGAAAATTCTCTTCAAAGTATCTTTCTTATAGGACAACTAATTGTATTTTATTGCTATATCTCTACTTTTACACATTGCTTAAATTTTTCTTAAAGATCTCTCTCTTTAGTCTATCTTAAATTGTCTGTTATTATTACATAATTAAAGGGAATTTAAAAACACTGGTTTTGTGTAAATCAATGTTTTCAATATTATGCATGGTATTTCAAACACGTATTAAAATAGTGATTAAATTTTGAATTTTTATTTTAATCGATATCTTATTTCAGAGTTTTATCCCAACTTTATTGAAAGTAGCGGCAGGCATGCAGTTTCAAATTGATAAACCAAGATCCGAATATATCCGTGATGACAGACCGGGCACATATAACGAAAGACTGGAACAAATTCTCAGCAGACAAATACCACAGTTGATATTTTGCGCGGTATCAAACAATCGCAGTGATCGCTACTCTGCAATCAAGAAAAAATGCTGCGTTGATCGACCTGTTCCATCACAAATTTGTTTGACAAGAACAATGACGCACAGAAACATTAAATCTATTGCCACAAAAATAGCAATACAGATGAGTTGTAAATTGGGTGGAGCACCGTGGTACGTGGATATTCCATTGGAAGGGATAATGATGATCGGGTTTGATGTTTGCCATGATACAACGATGAAGAACAAAGATTTCGGTGAGTATGAAATTCTCGAAAGTTTTTTTTATTTTTTTTTTTAATTTTTTTTTAACACAAAAAATGTTGAAATCGCAACCTATTTTATAGTTTCTTAAATTGAATCGTAAAAATTTTTAATTGTCGATTTTTGATATCATGTGTGTTTTAACTTTATGATTTCTTAGATTAATTTTATTCGAACAAAATTTATGTAGAAAGAACTGATTAAGGAAATGCGATTTTCCTTTACATGTATAAGATACAGATAATAAAATATTATCGATTAAAATAAAAATTTAATATTTTTATTCAAAAATTTAATATTTATAATCAATACATATTTTAATGAATGCGTTCTAAAATTTATTAAATCAAGTTCTCTTAATTTCGTTCAATATATTCTATAATACATCAATATATTCTATAAGAATAAGAATGTAAATATAAAAATATAGGTACTTTGCAACATTTTATCTTTTAAAAATAAAAAATCAATTATTATTTCTACATATCTATGCACATTGTTAATATTAATATTGAATTAATATTGAATTTGCTGTTGCAGGTGCTACAGTAGCGATTCTGAATAGACGCATGACACAATACTTTAGCGCAGTAAACGTGCATCATACAGGTGAGGAATTATCGAATGACCTTTCTGACAACATTTGCAAGTCTGCACAAGCGTATTACGCGCTAAACAAAACTCTCCCTGGGCGCATTGTGATTTATCGCGACGGCGTCGGTGAGGGTCAAGTTCCTCTCGTAATGGATCGTGAGGTTATACAGATTAAAAAGAAACTTGATGGATTGTATGGTGGCTCAGATAGATACAAAATGGCCTTCATAATAGTCACGAAGCGATTAAATACACGTTTCTTTGAGAACAACAATAATCCAGAACCGGGCACAATAGTCGACGACGTAATCACAAGTCCAATCAAATACGATTTCTTTATCGTGTCGCAGAAAGTGCGGCAGGGAACAGTAACACCCACTGCGTATAGCGTTGTTTACGATACTCTAGGTATGGATCCCGACAAGATACAACGTCTTACATATAAGCTGACGCATATGTACTACAATTGTTCAAATACCGTTAGAGTACCGGCACCTTGCCATTATGCTCACAAATTAGCATTTCTGGTGAGTAAATTCATTCATCGGGCGCCAGATACGCAGTTACAAAACACATTATATTTTTTATAATTCCACTTTTTTGTAATACTAATAGTATTACTTTTTTTTTTTTTTTTTTTTTTTTTTTTTTTT
>NW_017259361.1:877167-885653 GCF_001594045.1 Atta colombica
TCTCCGTGTTTCTATTTCATTCCTAGAATGCCAATATTTCGTAAATTTACATTATACGAACAGACCAGTATTAGGTTGCATCTTGTCCTAATGAAGTAAACTGCATCGTTCACGAAACGTTAATATTTCAACAATAGATATTGACACAGAGATAACCCGCGATTTATCTTCTAACTTTTATCAGTATTATATTTCAGGCCGGTTTCTTACGGGAGCGAAGTTTTATTTTTATGATAATTAAAATTTCTTAGAAGTTGGAATATTAAAAGAAAAAACCAAATGGCATACTTATATTTTTATTACTTTAAAAAATGATATTGCTATGAAATAATATTTCATAAAGAGGATGAAGTTAATAACATGAATACATGAAACTTATGTACAAAAAAATTACAGCCTAAACTGGTATATACTAAAATAGATAGGTTTTAGTGTTCCGACTTCTCTGAAATTTTTAAGGCTCTCGCTGTAATAAAAGATTCATTTATTTTTCATATATATTATGATTATATAATTAATAGATATAATTAATTAATGTGCAGTGAAGAGTACTTCCATAACTTGAGATGATACTCGATTTCTAAAATTTTATTGTACACGGTCTTCCTCTTTATATTCCGTTGTAATCATTGATTTCGGAATTTTTTTCGTTTGGATATAGTACAGTATCTAAGCAAATGAAATTGATGTGTTATATATTACGATAGTTAGAAATCAATTTAAGTAAAAATTTTAGTTAATGTTTTATATACTACATTCCAAAAAATGTTTCCAAGGAAAATTTTATTCGAAATATATATAGTACACGTGATATATATATATACTGAATTATATATCAAGTAAAATTTTCCTCATAGAGGACATTTTGAAATGAGTCCAAAGTTATATTTATGAATCATATTTCTTCTGATTTCAAAGTTTACAAATAAATGATGATCATAAAATGTATATTTTTTTCTATTATACTTTTGTAATAAATATGCATAATTTTGATTGCATCTATGAAAAAATGTTTTTAATGACAATGAAAAATATTGTAAGTATACTTTTTAGAGTCCTTACCAAAACTGGAAACGAACATTCATTACGTGTTAGTTTCGACTGAAACCATACAGCTCTTTATAAATATTAATTTAAATATGTGTAATTATTAGATCTATTTCTTATTGCACTGTGTATACTTTAGAAAGTGTGTAGCAGTAAAAAAGACCTATTTCAATAATTGAATTATGATATTTTTGAAGAAGTACTATTCTTTGGCCAAAATTAGCACAATTAAAATTTCTGTTTTCAGTTTTCAATTTCGGCCGCAATTTAATTATTGTTTCAATAAATGATATAAATGTATGATATATGGATATATCTTACAGAATTCATATTTTCTAATTTTGGTTTCAGTTTTGATTGAAATTACCATGTAGCTAAGTATTTCGGTTCAATTTCAGCAAAAGTTTCGGTCGGACTCTAATATTCTTGTTTAGATATATATAATAAATTTTATCCGAATTTGCTCAAATCACAAATACGTTAGATGTTCAAAAATATTCGGAAGAAAATAAACTTTTATAGGTATGTCATTTGAATAAAATCTTAGTTCATAATTTTAAGAACAAAAAAAGATACATTTTTTAAAAAGTTGACATTTTCCATTGATGTCGATAGATTATTCTTAAATGATATATTTTGGAATTGAATTATTGCAAAATATTTCATTTATATGTGATTAAGTCAATTTTTAATTATTCTAATGCAAAGTTATCCATTTCAACATTTGAAGAACTAAATTTTATTTCTGTCTATAAATATAGACATTTATCTATTTTTCGAAAAATGATTATATAGGTGTCATTTCGATGTCATTAATGTGTAATAAAAGAAACTATCTACATATATATAATAAAATAAATTGTCTGCATATATGATATATATTCTTTGGAGTTGAAATATATATATTATGTCATTATGCACGAGTACCCCTATAATGCTCTAAATACATTTTAACGAACTTGGAAGCTGTAAAGTTTAAATATAGTATTTTAATATTTCATTTTTTTAGTCTTAATAAAATTATTCTACAATCAAATATACAGGATGTCCACAATTTATGCATATATGGAATGCGTAATGCGATTTTCTTTTTTATGCTAGGGAAACAATTTTTTCTCTGGCAAAATTGACTTTCGAACGAAGTTTTAAAATAAGAACAACTTTTAAAGTTAATGAATGCGTTAAGTTATACTTGAATCAAAAAAGCGATAGGCACAATAAATAATAGATCAAATTATCAAATTAACTTGTAATTAAAAGCTTATTAAATAGCTGATGTTTCACCTATCAACTGCGCTTAGCAGAGAAAATCACTTCAATGCTCGCGAGTATTATAATTTTGAATATAGGATGTTGGTAAGGGATTAAATGAGGAAAAAGAGCACATAGTAGTACTGTTTGTTTCAAAATCTTGTTACACACATTGTACATCGTCCTTGAAATGCAAGCACAGAATTACCACTTTTCGCTGCTTGCACCTCCCCAGCTTTGAGTAGCAGCAGTTGCCACGGGCGTTGACCACTCCTCTGGAGGCTAACAGATAACATCAATTAATGAGCGTTGATATTAATGGCTGCTTTTTTTTTAATGTATAGTCGATAAACGTCATTCTATTATCCTTGATTGATATTCAATGAATAACAAGGATAAACAACATTTGTGTTGACTCTCTTATGTTTTATATAAATACATATAAAAGAATGAGTCACAGAGCTATATAAGTCAAAAGAGAAATAAATTAATTAAATTTAATGAATTGGAAATAAGTGTGAATGTGTCCTTACCTGGGCAGCCCAATCACCACTTGTTTGGAATGACTGTGTGGCGCTAGCTGCAGGAATAGCGGCAGCTGCTGGAGGGGCTACATCGTCAGCCCAGTTCTCGGTGGCCACAGCGGTAGACTCAACATCGTTCACCCAGCCAGGTTCCGGAGCAGGAGCAGTCTCCACTGGACCGGTGAATTCCTTTGCCGGCGCAATTTCTTTCGCAGCCTGTTCTTCTTTTTCTGCCTAGAAAGATGTTTCGTAAGTCGTTATCAATTTATAGAGAAATTGGTCGAGGAACTTGCTCCATGTTTGTCAGAAAAGATTAAGCCATAAAAAACCAACAGATTTGTTTCTGGATTCTATTTTTTCATCATTATGATAAACTTAAAATAGAAAGCAGTAATCGGATGATACAGACCTCTTCGGGATCTCTGTAGAAGAAGAGATCGACCACAACATCCCACTTGGTCTCACGTGGGATAGATCCCCTCAGGCGCAATACTTCTCTGGCGAGCAACCACCACATCAAACCAACAGTGTGTAAACTCTTAGTATTACACGGAATCGCAATGTCTACGAAGCGCAGTGGTGAATCAGTATTACAGAAAGCGATGACTGGAATATTTACATAGCTCGCCTCAGTAATAGGTTGATGGTCAGTAGATGGATCCGTAACGATCAGCAGGCGTGGTTCACGAAAGGCAGCCTAGAAACAAAAGTTGATCACTATGCTGAATTGTTTGTTGACATATCTAACAATATTACAACAAAATCAGAAAAGATTAAGCCAATGAAATCAACAAGTATAAATTCTGGAATAAAATGTTTCATCACTTTGATCTTTGTACTAAAAAATTAAATTAAAGGGTATTCATTATTTTTGTCACCTGAATTTGATTGGTGAATGCACCTGGAGTGAAACGTCCAGCGATAGGAGTGGCACCAGTATGAGCTGCAAATTTCAAGACGGCTCTTTGACCCGAATGACGGCAGCTGATGACAAAAACTTCACTAGGATGTTCAATGGCAACAATGGCACGAGCTGCGAGCAATAACTTTTCCCAAGTGTGGCGAAGATTGATGACATTTACACCAGCACCTGTAATTGTAAAAAAAAAGCGTGGTAATTATAATTTATATACTAAAAAATAAAAGTTATGTTTAAAGCATATATTACTTGCCATCAACTCTTTTCTTATAGACGTACTGTTCCATCTGAAAGTTGACGTTTTCAGCACCAAGATGGGTGCCAGCAGCCAACATTTTAGTAACATCGTCTTCTTTGAGGGCTAATACGTCTAAACCTCCTGACATTTTAACGTTGTGGTTGAATTACGAGTCAACCTAAAATAGGGTTTTATTTTTATTAATTATTAAAAATAGGAGAATATATTGCTACATATTAAATAAGAGCTAAAGACAACTATTTATTTTTTTATTTTCACTATAATTATATAAGGTAAAGAGATCAAGTATAATTTTATTATATTTATTATTATTTTTGCATAGAAGTAACATAAACTTTTTCTTAATAATTCAATTCTAAAACTTATACAAGTTTTTTTTAAATATAATAAGTTTTAAATAATTTGGAGTTATATGAAATCAACTCAATTTAGAAAAATGTTATTTTATAAGCATCAAACATACAAATTAAATACAATAGGCCATTATTTATCATTTATCTTATTTAATAGATATCTATAAAAATCTATATAAAAATTTATAAAAAAAAGAGACTGTGTTCAATTTGATTGCTCACATATTTTAAGCAAAACTTGCAAAATAAGGATAGAAACATTGAAAGCATCGAAGGCAACCAAAATATAATAAAACTAGAAGTAACCTCAAAATCGTAAGTAATTTCAGATTTATATAAACAGTTTTCGAAACTGCTTAATATTCCAATTTTCTTACTATCTAAAATGACAAAATGCAAAGATTTAAGTCCAAAATCATGTGCAACGTATTGAAAATTATAAAGCATGCCACGTGCATGGGAGATACATTTTTTTTCAAACCAAAAAATTATCATTAAAGCACATTTTATTTATGAAAGAAATACCTGTGTTATGAATGAACATGATTATCTGTTTCAAAATTAGTTGTTTAAATGTTATAGAAATACAAAGCAGAATTACAATTTGCGATAAAACTTACGTTATGGGATGCCACTAGGAGACTTCGTTGGGAGACTCCAACAGAAAAGGAAGTTGCACAACTATGCGTCCTGCGTCTGCGCAAATTGCAAGCATCGTGAATCAAAATAGTTGTTATTTTTTAAAATAAATAAATAGAAATAAATAAATAATAGAAATAAATAATATAGAAAAGATGATCAATCTTCTGACCATCAAGGGAAAGTATTAAAAAATATTAATTATATTTAAGATTAGAGGAAAGTGATTTTTTAGATAATAAAATACTCGAATGGTAACTGCACGGATTATGAGCCTAGTTTCCACCGAAAGTTTAATCCAGATCAAAATGAGAAAGTAAGAACCAACCAACTATAGTCGAGCATTCCCCTGTCGTTCGACTGTAACAGGGGAATATTCGACTGTAGTTGGTTGATTCTTACATTCTGAAGACATTCTGAGTTTTCCAAAACACAGCTATATAGTGCAACATTGTGTCTTACACAAGGTGTTTCAATTATAACATAGTGTTACACTGCTCGACATAGTAAAAAGCTCAGTACGAGCGTGAGCGCAAAATGTCAATGTTATCAACTTTTACAAAAAGTTATTTGATAGTACTTATTTTGCGATAAAATCTTCAAAAATTATTTCTGAAAAAATTATAACTTAAGTCTAAATAAAAATCATGTAAATCTATTATTGATACGCTAAATATAATTATAAGAATAGAATATATAATTATATATAGAATATATATATAATTATATATTCTATTCTTATAATTATATATATATAGAATATATAATATATAATTATAAGAATAGAAGACTGCAATGTATTCTGGTGTTACACTATGAAACTAAACTGTATTCCAACAAGTACTTTACACAGTGTAATGTCCCTGTGTTCTAACTGGAAAACAGCCTAATTCCGATTAAACCTTCGGTGGAAACTAGTGACTAGGCCAGTGATGTAAATTTGGTAAGATTTGTTCGATTCGGGTTGTTACATGTAAAAGTAGGTAAATTTTTATGACAAAGATGAACAATCAATGGCTGCATTCAGCAGAATGCAACAGTTTTATAACTGTTTTATGATTCTCTTCTTTTGGAGATTGGACCATTCTTCTTAATTTAAATGCATAATCCAATCAGCGCGAAGAAAACTTTCAACAGTGCAAAGTAAACGTTCTGCTGAACTCAACTAATCTGTCGACGCTTGTAAGAACCTTCAACCTATCAGAAACTATGTATTCCACAATACATTATTTCTAGGTTGAAATTCTTATATTCGTTCATAGTCAAGCCTTATATTTAAGACTTCCTTAAATTTATCTTTAGATACTCTGCGAATTATTTCATTGCTGCTGAGCATCTAAAAATAAATTTAAGAAAGCGTTAAGTGCAAGGTCTGAATACGGGCATTATTCTCTGTTCCCTGTTTCTTATTGTGCTTTGCTTTGTTTATCTAAGCTACGTTCCAAAACTTCCTCTCTGAGGAAGATTTTATTCTATATGCTATACTCTATATGCTATAGTATACATTACGTGTACTATATATTTTGAGTAAATTTTCTTCGGAAAGCTTTGGAACGTAGCCCTAACAGAGAGAAATTCGTGGACATAGTGAGAAAATCGTGGACATTATCGATCGGATCATGGATTGGCTACATAGTTCAATGTCCACATTTTGTGGACATAGGCCGGTATTCGTAGTCAGGTCTTATATTCAAGACATCTTAAGTCTTAAGAAGTCATGAACCAATCAGAAGGCTGCATTAGCGTCTTAAGATATTACTTAAATCTTGAAATAAGACTCGATTATGAGTACCGACCATAGAGGCGTTTCAAAATAAAATAACAGCTAAATCCCGGTGCCTTAAATGGCTGTTCTCAGGCTTCTCTCTTCTGTTAGCGACAAAAAGGATCAAGTAGTCAAAATTGACAAATATTAGCATCCATTTTGATCATTTGATCCTTTTTGTCGTTGAAAGCCAGCAACTTGTGAAGCAATGTCAACTTGTGAAAATTTACCTTAACGTACACAGCTTGCATGGTAAAGTATAAGGGCAATTCATATTTCTATCGTAAAGACAAACGTAAAATACCATTGGATAATTTTCTTTATACATATGGTTTTGCGGCTATGCAAATTGTATGGAATGGCTCTAATTGTGTCCTCAATGCTAGAACTCGGTTCGAATTCTTGGATTCAGGAATATGTATCAACATGTAATTTTTACGAAAAAAACGGCAAGTTGATCGATTACACATTTCTCGGTCCGAGAATTTAGAATTCGGACAGAGTTCTTAGCACCATGAATACAGGACTTTGGGCTAATTTCCGCGGCAAGCATCAACATCCTGTCCAGTCCTGTGTGCAGGAGCCTTAAGTTTTGTCTGTATATATGTATGTACTCAAAGCCTTTAAAATTAAAAATATTGATGAAAGTTAAAAATAAATAATTTAATAATCTCTAGTCGAGTTTTTATTCAGAATTTTATATTCGATGTTCTTCCTTTGAAAAATATTCGATATTATTGAATCATAATAAACATCTACAGAAGTTTGTGATGTGTATTCATTAATTAAAATGGCTGCCATGGCGCCGTACCCGCTACACTATTCGAGAGAAATCTTTTGCCACAAGTTATAACGTAAGCTATTTTTTGAAAAGAGTGAAGAAATTGTATCTTCGAATTTCCATTAACCATGGAAAATCAAAGTAATGAATTAGTGGTGGGGATGTCAACGTTACCCGTAGTACTACCTGTAGTAGTGAAGGAGGAACCTTCGGAGCAAAATATTTCTAAGCAAGATACACAACAATCTCAAGTGCAAGATGCAATTTGTATTGAGGAAGACTGCAACGATCAACGTATTGAATGTACTACTGAAAGTCAAGAAAGTGAGATCCGTGCATTTCTTTCAAAATGCGTTTTTTGTAATAAAGTGTTCACAATGGGTGAGGACGCAAAGCTTCTGGAGTGCTTACATGCAGCTTGCATAATGTGTGTTAATAATAAAATCAGCGATCATAATACATCAGTCGATGTAGATATCCTATGTATGTAAAATATATGTAACTTCTTTTTTTTTATTCTTAATGACCTTTAGAAAAGTTGATGTATATCCATCAATATTAAATTATTAAATACAGTAATATTTGATTATTAAATACAGTAATACTGGTTTCTACTATATTTTTATTATAATTTTACATTAAATTTATTTTATATTTATATTGATGTTATTTTTTGCAGTAGAAAGTAATGTGATTATATGTCATGTTTGCAACGTAACCAGCCACGTGGAAAATTTGATTGAAAATAGATTTCTGTCAAAATTATTAGAGGAAGAAAGTGATTTAGGATTGGATGATGAAGCTAAGGAAGCTGAGGAAGAAAAAAAATGCACTAGCTGTCATGATAACATTATTGCTACTAGTTGGTGTATGGAATGTGAAGAATTTATTTGTGAAAATTGTGTTATGGTAATTATAATAAATTCTTATAAAATGAAAGATATATAT
>NW_017259361.1:885753-890919 GCF_001594045.1 Atta colombica
TGTATGTGTGTGTGTGTGTGTGTGTAATATATATACACATATACATAGGGTATAGTATCATTGCATTTTAAATGATCATCTCCAAAAATTTTCTTTGTTTGCAATTTTAGAGAAAAAAATGTGAAACAACTTTCCAATGTCAAATCAATGATACCATTTTATGTCCCTCTCCACATCATATAATCTGAAACATTTTTTCTTAAAATTACAAAGAAAATTTTAGAACGACGATTGTTTAAAATACAACAACCTGTATATATGCAAAATTAATCAGAGTATCAATTTTTTATGCTCCAACCAGGCACGTTGAATTGTGAAAATAGTTACAAAATTTTATTTTTATTACACACGAAGATATTAAAAACGCGCCTATTTCTCAAAACATCCAAATCAGCAATTCACATGATGTATCCATGCATCTGTATTGCTAAGTCTAAGATAATTAGATATGAAATCGATAATTTTTTCATAGGGTAAAAACTGATTTAATTACTCTGATTCGCCTTGTGTGCGTGCGTGCGTGTGTGTGTGTGTGTGTGTGTGTGTGTGTGTGTGTGTGGATCTTTTTTTACTTAGTTTTTGATCAGAAATAGTGCTATATGATTCGTGGATGAATTTTAAGAAACTCACTCTGTATAAATAATTATATCTCTTAGACAAGAAAATGGAAGAAATTTTTTTATGAATACTTAAGTTAAAACGTTGATTAATTATATGGATGAAACTATTTTAAGGCTCATCAAAGATTGAAGATAACCAAGGATCATATAATTAAACCTAAAGATGAAATAGTAAATGATAGAGACAATGTTAAAAGAGGAAATAAGAAGATACCTGGATATTTGTTTTGCACAATTCATTCCCATGAACAGTTATCTTTATTTTGTCAAACATGTGATAGACTGACTTGTAGAGACTGTCAACTTAGTGAACATCGTGACCATAAATATAAATTTATTCATGAAATTGCAGCTGAAACTCGTACTTCTATGTCGATTTTGCTTAAAGAAGTAAGGTAGGATTTATAAAATAGCAATCAAGTAAAATATTAAAAGATTACAGATGTAAGATACAAACAATATTTTTTAGTTACAAACGGGTATTATTAAAAAGTGCAATGAAAGTTATAGAAGATAGACAGATTCTAATATTGGAGAAGAAAAAAAGTCTAGTTCAAGATATAACACAAATGGTAGTACAGTAAGTATATATTATAAATCAGAGTAATCCAGAAGTTCGAACATGAGCATAAGGCATGCGCCTTGTGTCTGAATGTTTCAGCCCTAATTATAAATACATATGCATTAAGTGCATACTCATATATATATATATATATATATATATATATACACATACATACATACACACATATATATATATGTGTGTGTGTGTGTGTGTGTGTGTGTGTATTTGCATAATTAATTAATTAAATATATAATTCGATTAGTCACTTATTCTTTTATCTTATTTTTGTATTAGATTAACAAATGCTATTAATACAAGAGGAAAGCAATTGGTGATGAGATTAAATGAAGTGTGTGATCAAAAACAGAATACATTAAATGAGAAAAAAGTTGCTTTAGATCAATTGTCTAGACTTACAGATCATTGTATACTTTTTGGTACTCATGCTTTGAAAAAAGGATCGGACATGGAATTATTATATAGTAAAAGGTATAGTAAAATTATATATACGCGCGCGCGTATTCCTAAGATGGAACATTTGAAATATTATTACAAGCTATTATCTTTAAAAAATATGCATTATAGCAAAACATGCTTCAGAGAAAAGTTATATAATTTGAAGGGGGTTGAATAATAATGAATTTTTAATTTAAAAAAAAATTAATTTTTTAATGTATGAAATAATTTTAATAATGTTAAATTTTTAAAACGGAATATTCTACATTTTATATCAGATTTTTGGATGACATTGAGATATTTCAAAAATGACACAATTACAATTAAATTTTCTTTGGTTAAGAGCTTCGTATTAATCAACTTTTAACATTGTGATATTATTCAAGATATATTGCGCAAAAGATTATATCTCTCTATATATTAATTAACAATGTATATAGACAATATAAACGCACATGTTTGATTATTTTGAACATTTTGAAAATGCTCGATGAGCTGCAAGAATATGCGAAGTATTTTCAAAGATAACAGTAATTATTGTAACACTTTAAATGCCTCATGCTATATATATTCACACATAATAATATTATTACAGATCTGTTACAAGCCATTTACAAAGAATAAAAAGTAGACGAGCTGATATTCCAAATCCTGAAATACCTGTCAGAATACATTTGTCTTTAGAAAAAGTACCAGATTTAATAAAAGGTTTGTAACATTAAATCATTTTTTATCTGATTTTTTACTTTTATACTTTTACTTTATTTTTGTATAATTGATTTAATCAATAATTAGAAATTTAATCTTAAAATTAGAAAATCAATCGGTTATATTTAAGCATAATCCAATTTGTATTACTTCTACAGTGGTGTCATCAATCGGAGCGATAGTCGTCGATGGTAGAGTATATCCGTCCATATCTCCTGTGGCTGCTAATAACAGCACAGTGTCTTATAATGAGTCACAAGCTGAACAAAAGCAAATTACGAATTCAATAAATAATACTCACTCTGATGGTGTTATGCCTGTTGTCATTCAGCAGGGATTACCATTACCTGTAATGGTAACACAACAATCCACTAACGCGCCACAGAATTCTTATCAGCAACAAGCGTCTCTGCATCTTCCACAGCAGCAGCAGCAGCAACAACAACAACAACAACAACAACAACAACAACAACAACAACATACTCAACAATCACAAAATTATATGCAACAGTATATCGCACCGCACAGTATGTCACCTCGATCATCGCCACAAGCACATCAGCCACGAATACCGTATTCTGTCAACTATAGTAATAACAGATTGCAACAACCTCCATTGATGCATCAACAACGTCCATTGGGAACCTGTCACCAACAACAAGTAACCTCATCCACGCATCCACATCAGCAAGCTCAAAATCTAGATCAACTCGGACAGAACACAAGTTTACGGGGGCTTCTCGCGCATAATTCTATTCCACCACCTCCATATCCAGCGTTTCGAACATCCACTAATCATGTACCATACCGATTTTCTCCTGGATATAGATATTCTTCAAATAGTAACCCTCAGAGGGTCCAAGTACCACCACCTCATACATATCAAGCAACAAATACATCCATTGTACCTGTGACGTCACGTTTACAACAATGTAATTTAACTTCTCCGTCAACACAGCATATTGGAAATTATCCCATCCATCGCTGGCATATACCACAACAAGCAAATCCTTGCCTTCCTTATACCTTGCCTCGACATCAACATATACCTACTTACGCACCAGTTCCTACCAATGATACATACAAAATTACTTTAAGAAATCAACAGACTAGCAATAATCAAAAATTTAACACCAATGTAAGTGCCAGTTCATGTGATAATCCACCACAATTGCAAAATTCAGCTACCGTTTCATTGTTACATGCTGTCAGTTCGTCTATACCCAAAACACCTAGTCCTGTCACCACTCCTGGCAAGTCGGATGACACCGAAAAGAGCTTAGATAAGTTTTGTCAGAAATCATTGAATGATCTAATGCTCACTATTGCGAAATTAGATAGTAATGGAATCCTAGTGATACCAGAAGCTCAAAAAAATCAGGTAGACTCGGCACAAGTCGATAGTTCCACTGACGAGGATATAAACTCGATAGCTGAGAATGCAACAGGTTAGTTAAACTCGATATTATTTCACTTTAACTTAAAAATGTTAACTATATTCTTTTTTACCTACTCGGCTTAGACTTTTTATTTCAATTTACATGTCTTCCAGCAGACAATTCGAAAAGTACAACCGCTTCTATGGTGATGAAGGACGATCCAAATGAAGATTGGTGTGCCGTATGTATGGATGGAGGAGATGCAGTACTGTGTTGCGATAAATGTCCAAAAGTCTTCCATCTTTATTGTCATATACCTAGTTTAAAATCATTTCCAGAGTAAGCTTTCTATTTATAGTGTATCTTTATCTCGCATTTCCTTTCAACTATTATTAATTAAGTATTTTTTTGTAGCGAGAGTGAAACTTGGCAGTGTATGTTGTGTACAAATGTACTCGATTGTTCGGACGATACATCGAACAGTGAAAAAAGATCAAACGGTATGAGCGCTAAGGAATTACGAATTGCACAAAGAATTGTCTTAGAACTTTATTGTCAATATGAGCAAAGCTTACCTTTTCGGGAAATTGTATCGAGCGAGGTAAGCACGATAGGAGCACGACGAAAGAGCACCATTTTTTCTCAACGTTAATGTTTGATAAGTCAAGATTATCAATAATTCAATGAATGTTTTGATTTTCAGATTACTGATTATCATCGAATTATCAAGAAGCCAATTGCGTTAGATATAATCAGGGATAAATTAAAGTCTGACCATATAGATCATTATACAGATCTAAGACAAGTTATGGCGGACATTAGACTTATGTTCAAAAATGCTTTTACGTACAATCCTGTAAGCTGATGAAGATTTTTAATTCTTTTATTTATCATTGTCATCTATTTACATTCCTTTTTTCAGGTGGATTCACAAGTTTATCAAGAAGCTAGAAATTTAGAAGAGTTTTTTGAAAAGTTGTTATTGAAATGGGCACCAAATTATGCATATGACGATCCTTTCCTCACACCTGATAAGGAAGAAGATGAAGAAGTTTTTCCACCCAATAGAAAATATAGACGCATAATTAATGATTAATATAGAATAAGTGAATTGTTAAGTGTATCTCGTCGGAATCGTTGTGTTTGGGAGTAAATTATTTTTACGATTTATAATTATCGGATTAAACAGTTAATAACTTGATAGAATGTGATAAATACTATCCACACTTTTTCGCAATATGATAAATATTTAAAATAGTTGAAAAGGCAAACATGAGCATTTATTATATGTTCTCTTTTGAAATATTTATAACAAATTTTTTCGGTTTTTCAATTAAATTGACGATATTATATATACTTTAGAATGACAAGGTGACTGTTAATGTAATATAACTTTTTCGACATATTTCATTTCTCGAATATATATATATATATATAT
>NW_017259361.1:891019-898188 GCF_001594045.1 Atta colombica
GCGTACATATCAAAGTGAATCTTAATGGATGTTTCAACGTTTTATCATAAGCGGTGAATATTTCATTCTCTCTTATGTGTTACAGTCGATAATTCATCTCCCATGGAAAGATATTGAGACATTCATTAAAATTTACTTTTTGTGTGTGTGTGTGTGTGTGTGTGTGTGTGTGTGTGTGTGTGTAAAATTATATTATATAAGTGACGTGCTAGATTTTTAACCCTAGCTATACATACTTTTTTTTATCTTTGATATACACATTTGAATCCTTCGGATCCCATCCATATTTGTTACCGTAAAAATGGACATATTTCAATTAGTCTTTTTTTCAATCGATACAGAATTGATTAAGGAATAAATCCATAACATGTAAAAATCGATAGAATTAAGGAGTTTCGAGATATAGGTTCAAAGAAAAAAAAAAGTTCAAAAATATGAAAAAATTTCGATTTAACAAATTGGGGTTTCTAAGACCTCTTCAATCCTATTGATCAATCCTATTGCCTGTAACCGAGCGTGGTTACTTCTCTCATATGCCTGTGATGCATATGCTGATTGCACACAGTCATAAGGGACCTACAGTTTAACATCATGCGTATAGCTAGGATTAATTATAATGAATTAGATAATATATTTTTAGCAGGGAATGAAAACACGCATTACTTCCTTTTTGTCATTATTTTGTTATAATAACAATTTATAATATTTGCGAAAATTACTTTTATTCGTTACTAACGAACAAAGTGACGCGTTAAAAATAACGAATTTACTTTTGTCAGTAAATAACGTATAATGACAAGTTATTTTTCAAAGTCCCAGTTTTAGTGCAAACTTAGCATTTAGTTAGTTATCGTTACAGTCATAAAAAATCGCAACATCATTATCAAATCGTTATTATAAAAAATATCGGTAAAAATTACTAGTTTCATTTTCTGATGTTTAGTACGTTAATATAATACACTGCTTGAAGTTTTATCATGTTAGTAAACTACAAAATGCTTAACCTATATTTGATTAATAATATAACTTGATATACAATTATTTGTTGAATAACGATTTTTTGTCTTTTGACTCTTATCGTATGCAAAAAATATTTTATAAAATATACATATATAGATAATAAAGTTCCATTTATACTACTTTCATTAAGTGATTAACTTTTTAGACGCAACATATTTTTTGTACTTCAAAAAAAAATTGCTTTGAAAAATTGTGGAAGGACAAGGCTATGAAACATTTATGTATATATTTTTGAATATATTTTCAATTATATTTTTTTATCATTAAACAGTTTTTTTATTGATTTTTTTAATGCAATTAACTTTCTTTCTTGATGAAAAAATTTTATTAAAAGAAGGTGAATTTTTTAGCAAAAATACTGAAAAAACGCCGAAATTAAAATCTACTACTTTTCCTAATTAACTTGGTTATTCCGATTGAATCTTACTTAAGTACGATTACTTGAGTAATATTAATATGATATTCGAAAATTTTATACAGTTGCAAATATAGTGCAACTATAATATACAGGAATATAATATGTATTAAATTCTTTTATTATATTACATTCGCTGCTGTACGAAAATCTTAAATATTATATTCATATTTATGCGAAATAATTCTATGCCTTTTGATATACTATTTTAATTGTACTTTTAATTTAATTATTTTAAAGATAAATTCAACTTTAGATCTTTATTCTTGCACTGTCTGAACTGATGCACACAAAAGTACATTCTAAATCTCGATTTTGTCAATTCGAGTTATTTTATCCTTGATATTCACCGAATGCTGAACAAAGATAAAAGATACTCGTAATTTGCTCGTAATTGATAGAGTCGAGTTTTGGAATGCATCCTAGTGCAATAAATTAAAGTGAAACAAACGTTATTAGTTTAGCTTTAACTTATTGCAACGTGTGCAGTTTAAACAGACAATAAAGAATAGACCTTCTGATTGCATCTATATTATCATTTCTTAGTAATTTTTACTTTTCAGCTCATGGAGCAAGTCTACAAATTAAAGCCGCTGTTTCATTTGTATCTTTTTGTCGTATGATAGAAGCATTTAAACTGGTATGTGTATTCTTTACATTTTCACTAAAGAATAAAGTATTTCAATGCATAGTGTTTCGTCGCAATAATAAATAGAACACTCTGTATAAAAAATTTCCAGTCTTTATTCACTTATATAACGAAAAAAATCAGCATTAAGTTTCAAATTCTAATAAAAATAATTATATAATATACCTGTTCATTTGCAATATATCAATTATGTAATTAATTATAACATTCACATTTCATGTACATATATGTATATATATTTTTTTTTTTTAATTCATTTTTACTGAATTTTATTAAAAAGAATCCTCGATGGAAAAAATTTATACATCGTACGAATCCATCAAAAGATTACCATCTTTATCTTTTAACCGTTTTCTTCCACTAGAATAACGTGTTTCTTGAGTACCATCCGTATAAACTAGCTTTATAGTACCATCAGGATATTCTCGTCTCTGAAATATTCAAACAAATTACTCGATATTAATTCAAATTTGCACGTTTATACAATTTTATTTCTATAAAAAAAAGTAAAATATGTGAATGGAACAATGTATTTAAAATACAAAATAAAAAGTTGAAACATTCATTCACCTTATGTGTTTTTGTATGAATTTCTTTTTGTCCATTTGGTAAAATTAAAACCTTGTCACCGTTAACAAAAGTTTGCGCTACTGTTCCATCTGGAAATAACACTTCGACAGTACCATCGGTCATACGCTTTTCCACTTGACCACTATATACAAATATAATTTTTATTTATTAACGCATTATTTAGATATATAATAAATTAGATTTATTTAGATATAATAAAACAAAACAACAATTTGGAGCAAGCGAACGTAATAAAATAATAAAATAAACATACTCGGGAAATTCTAAAATCTCTAAGCCATCGGAAGTGGTTGTATGCCACGTTCGAGTTGTGGCATAAAAATATTTTATTCTCTTATTTTTATCAGTTTCACGAACATCTCCATTGTAATAGATCATTTTTGTAACTTCTTGATCGGGAAAGATCTTTTTGACATTACCGTTTGGATACCAATATTCTATGCGTCCATCAGGAAACTGAATTTGTTCTACAGTGTCCATCCTGGTCTTACCAATCTGATTCTGAGAAGCGGAAGGATGCAGTGTAGAACTTAAATTCTTCTCAAGTGACAATGTTCGATCTTTCCTTATTTCTTTTTCTATTTTTATGTCATTTTCAGCTGAATTCTGATTTAATTCACGAGATTTGTTAGTATAATACTCTATATCATTTGCAACATCGGCTGTTGTATGTCTAATGTTTTTGTTTGTAGAACAGGATTTACCATTGCCTTTTGCATTCAGATTATGTATTTGTGTAATTACTGGCTGGGAATCACTCAATACATCCTGGTTTGTATGAAATGTATTTTGATTTTCTATTAAATCCGATGTTGCGTCTTTTAGTAAATTTTCATATAAATATCGCTTTTTTATCGCAATGTTTTCTTCCATGAATTTTTGATTGCATTTAGGCTGTGATTCAATTTCAACTTCTTTATACTTTTCCTTATTTGTAAGTACATCATTCGTTATTTGTTCAAAACCATCATTTACTTTAATTGATTTCGTAATTGATTCATTTCTAGTTTTGTCTTCATTTTTATCATCATTGTCAGGAGTGGAAGTATCTGATGAAGTATTCGATGAATTGTGACCCATCTTCGTTGAAGTCTCATTGGAAGTAACAACAACGCGTTTGTTAATTTGATTGATAGCTTTCGTAATTACTTGCCCTGTGTTCCTCCTAAGATTTCTGATGTTTGTTCTTTTAATATTTTGTAGATTCCCGATTTCTTGTTTCAATTTTGATATTTCTACTCGTAACACACGAAGCTCGCTTTTATACCTTGATTCAGCAGCATTCCATCTGCTTTCTTTGATATTCAATTCATCTCTCATTTGTTCTAATTGTTCTTGCAGATTTTGCGCCTTTTGTCTTTCCATTTTACTTTGCTTTGCCTTCTCCTGAGCATCACGAATTCTATTTTCCATTGCTATCTTCTCACGCGCTATTCTCTTTTTCTCCTCTTGTAATTGATTTTCTACTCTTCTTCTATTTTCCTCAAAATCTTTTTCCTTCTCTGCATATTGTTTACATCGAATTATCTCCTCTTGTTGTAATTTTCGGCGTTGAAACAATAAAGCTGAACTTTCCTTTCGAAATATGTCTATTTCTTTTTCAAGTTCTAATAAACGATGTTTTAAAAGGTCTGTTTCGGAAGTATTCATTTGATTAACACGTTCCTCAGAATAACATTCAACCTCTTTCACATTTGAACATATTTTCGCTATCTCTTCCGTTATTTTTTCCGGCTCGCTTTTCAACACATATTCTTTCCTTTTATGTGTACGTAATTCTCGAGTGTCCGATGATAATGATGATGACGATAATGATGACAAAATAGATCGCTCTTCATCAGATGTTTGAACAATTTCTTCAATTATTGGAGTACATTCATTATCATAGCATGTATCTTTGTTGGACGATTCGTCATTATAATTTAAAGCATTTTCTTTTTCGAGAATATGTATAGTTTTCCTCAAATGATTATATGAATCTTTTTTGTTATATCCTATTATGTCTCGCTGCAAAGACGATTGTCTTGGAGTGTCAATCGTTTTTTTATTGCTGATATGTATGTTCAGAGGGGAAGTATGAATTTGTTCTTCATAATTAAATGGCAATTTCTTTTTTACATTGAATGATTCTAACGTATCAATGGGACAATCATTCCAATTCTGTTGTTCGAGATAATCATTTAAAGAAGAATTACTTGCCATATCAGATACATCGGTTGAATCTATAGTTCTATATTCATTATATTCTGAAAATCTAACATGATGACTGACATCCACTTCACTTTCATATGTTAATTTACATTCATTTTTCGTATCTCTCTCTTCATCACTATTCGACAATACTGTGGTAATAGATGTATCGTGATTTTCTGGATGGTCTGTGTACGCTTCATTACTTTGCAACATTTGATTAGCAGGTATAAAATAGTTCTGTGTC
Source organism: Atta colombica (assembly GCF_001594045.1). NCBI lineage: Eukaryota > Metazoa > Arthropoda > Insecta > Hymenoptera > Formicidae > Atta > Atta colombica. Next base: position 896,132 of record NW_017259361.1, read on the forward strand.
CTTTCTGGGATATTATCAGTATTTACGATATCCCCATAGGGATTGATAATGGCGTTAGTATGAGAATGTTTATGAAACTGCTCAACTTGACACTGTACATCTGATTTTACATTTCCAGCGTGTGCAATTTGTTGAATCATTGGTTCGATTATATCGCTTGTTTCTCCACTTTGCTGTTTTTTACTTGCCACAACGCTGTTCCCACTTGTTTGACTTAATTTATTCTTTATTTTAAATGGTGTAGATTGCTGCAGGAATGCAAGTACTGTACTTGAGGTTGAACAAAAACTAGAATTTTCTGCCTTTTCTTCCAAGAGTTCAAATATTCTTACCTCCTCTAATTCTCTCTCTGCTTTTGAATCACAGTCTGATATATTAGTTTCTGATAAATGTTTTGATCCATTAGAAGTAACGTTACATGTGACTTGGTTAGTAGAAATAATAGATTTATTAAAAATCTTCTTCGGTAATGGAACAGTTTTCAAGCTTAATTGTCGCTTTTCATTTGTAATAGAAATACTATCCAGAATTTTTGGAGATACATGTCTACGTGCAGCAGAACTCTTGCACTTATTACTTCTATCAATATATTGTGTATTAGAAGATAAAGGCGTGTTACACCTTTTCGTAACTGCAATTGGAGGACGTAAATTTGCAGACATTTTAAATCTTGATAGTCCTTGACCTTTCTTTAAAAATGGTTTCTTTGTCTTAATTTTCGTATCTGTGTGCGCTTTTGACACAATTTCTGAGTCTTTCCGTAATTTTTCTTCTAGTATTGTTTGAAAATCTTTTTTCGATGAAGGAAGAGGTATGTCATCAATTGAGATGCAATTATTTGAAACATCATTCAATGAGAGTGGTTTTATACCTTCTATTAATGAATCACTTAATTCTTTTTTCTGTGACAATACACCAGAACTGTAATCTTTCATAGAACTTTTATTTTTATCAGCAACTGTAGAAATGTAATCTGATGAATCATCACTTTGCTCCTGATTATAATCTTTGTATGCTGGAATAGCATTTGCTGATATTCTTTTATCAATTGTTTTTAATATGCTATCTGAATTTTTCATACTGTATTGAAGCTTTGAAGCATTATCAAGCATTGTTTCTTTTACATCCATCTCATTCTCCTGCATAACACATGTGTCCTCTGTATTTTCAATAATATCAAGGTGTGTTGGCAAACCAAGTACTTTGTAAATACGATCTTGTTCGTGACTTAAAACCTCCCTTTGCATTCGTTGTTGCTTCAATAATCTTTCTTGTTGTTCTATTTGCCATTGCTTTAATTTCTGCAAGCGCTCAGCTATAGACGCTTCTACATCCATGATATTTATATCTAAAATAATTAAAACTTGAAAAATTATTTTTTTTTAACTTCTACTAATAATTTTCGATGCGTATAATAAAAATAAAAATAGCTTACTTGAAAAAGTATATAATGCCTTTTTTAAAGCATTGAAAAATGCAATATCAAATGAAGCATATGCAGTTTGATGCACATGTAAATATATTTAAAGCTCAAATAAGACAAACTGCATTTGAGAATCACGAAAACAAATTTGATGTCCAGATACTTTGAAAAAATATAATGAAATATAAAAATAACTTATAAGTGGCATTTATAAATCAGTTTTGCTAAAGTTTGATTTTATATTTAAAATCCTAAGGCTCTGTACACAATGGAAGAAACATCAGAGACAGGATTAAATATTAAATATCAGAAAAATAAAAAAATTAAGAATAAAGATTAAATGCGTACACAGGACTATGCACAAAAGAAAAAAATATTAGAAATAGGAATACGTATTAAAATTTCAATCTATCAGACATTAGTTATATCAAAATAAATGTTCTAATAAATTAAAATCTTAATATTTATTCCTCACATTTTTCTTCCATTGTTGCAGGGCTCTACATACAATGAATACAAATAAGATATAAAATATATAAATGTCTTATCAGCCGTTATGTTTAATCTCTATTTGCAACATTTAATATCTCTAATTATTTCTATTTTTAATATTGCTTCTATTATATGTAGGTTA
>NW_017259361.1:898288-913820 GCF_001594045.1 Atta colombica
ATACATATATTAAATGTAAATACTAAATAAATCGGTCTAATTCAATCCGTTTTCACTGAGCGCATCACGAGTCGCATCCTTATAAATTAACCAATGAAAACATCTCATCTTATAAGTAATCATAATTTCTCTCTCTCTCTCTCTTTTTCATGACGCGACGCGTGACGCGCTCAGTGGAAATGCACCCATATTTTAATCGAGAAAATGGCGCTATCTTGTGCGAGTAAGTATTTGTGGGAACATAAATCATGAATGAGTTATTTTTTTATTTTGATACTATCCTTATGTGATGCCTACATTTACATGCAAGTTTATATAACGATACTTAACACAAAATTGCGTTGTTGAAGAAATAAGAAATTTCATACCGGCACAGTCAGCAAACATAACCTAGTTTCGTTGTACATATAACGCGCATAAAACATGAAGTATCGTTTTATCCTTGTTCGCGGAGTGTTAAAGAAGGATAAAATGCACATTATACGTACAATGGAATGCAGCCTTAGAATATTCTAATGTGTTATTATAGAACTAATGATTTAGTTCTATAATATACATATAATAATAAGATGGATGATTTGTTAATAAAAAGAAAATTTTACGAAAGCATAATTACATTTATATCTTGTAGCTTATGTAATTGTAAGTGCTTATTTATAATGTTTATGTATATAACTTATTAATTCAATTAGTAATACTTATAAAAAAAATTATATTATATTATATGTAAATTCATATATAATTTAAATCTTAATATAATAAAATTTCGAGATGTAATAAAGATTGTTATAAATTTTTATAATTTTCAGTTTCTAATGAAGTACCAGAGCATCCAGTAATATCTCCTGTCTCTGGCTCAATATTTGAGAGACGTCTCATAGAAAAATATGTAACTGAAAATGGAGTAGATCCTATTAATGGCAAAGAACTTGCCATTGAACAACTTATTGATATTAAAGGTATTTTTAAACTTATATTTTTTTACATAATTATTTTTATTTAATTTATAATTTTTCTTGTTATAGCAACTCCAATTGTCAAGCCCAAACCACCTAGTGCAACTTCTATTCCAGCAATATTAAAAATTATGCAAGATGAATGGGATGCTGTTATGTTGCATTCATTTACATTACGACAGCAGCTCCAGACTGCAAGACAGGAATTATCTCATGCTTTATATCAACATGATGCGGCTTGCCGTGTGATTGCTAGATTGACTAAGGAAGTTACTGCTGCTAGAGAGGCTCTTGCTACTCTCAAACCACAAGCTGGAATTGTTCAGGCTACAATCCCACAGCCAGTATGTTATCATTATTTGATTATTCTTGAATTTCTTTAAATTATAAATATTTAATAATATCTTAATTTATAAAATTATATAGGTTTTATATATATAAAATTATATAGGTTTTATATATATATAATATATACGCATAAAAGCAAATATATATATATTTTTCTATTTTATGTATATTATAAATTGTAAATATGTTTATAATTCTTAATAAGTTATATTTTTTCTTTAGGCTGTGGCAGTAGAAGCTGGTGGCACAGCAACGCAACCAATGGAACAAGCTGGTATTACTGAAGATGTAATACAGAAACTTCAAGAGCGAGCAACTGTTCTTACTCAAGAGCGAAAAAGGCGTGGACGATCAGTACCGGAAGACCTTATGCCTCAGGACAGTATCCGGTCATTCCAAACTCTCGCATCACATCCTGTAAGCTTTTGTTAAGTTTTATAAAATTTTTAAAATTTACTATTCAGGATATATCACTATTAAGGATTTTTATAAATATATAATGTTATAAATATATAGGTTTAAATAAAGTCAGAACTGCATTAAAGAAATCTAATGGTATAATATACAATAACAATTATTATCTAATTCTAAAAATTTTTAAGAAATAAAAAAACATGAATTAATTATCATTATTAATGTTAAAAATAATTATGTTAATTTTAGGGACTTCACTCTGCCAGTGTGCCTGGAATTTTGGCACTTGATATTCACAATGCAGATACTAGCAAGATTTTAACAGGTGGTGCTGATAAGAATGCTACTGTTTTTAACAAGGATACTGAGCAAGTAGTGGCAATCCTCAAAGGACATACAAAAAAAGTGCGCAATCAATTTAAATTGTCGTTTTATTACTTCCTTAAACATACTAATTTTTTGAATTATCTTCTTAGGTTACACGAGTTATTTATCATCCAGAGGAGGATGTAGTGATGACCGCGTCACCCGATACTACAATTCGTGTGTGGAACGTTGCTACCAGTCAAACAACATTATTATTGAAAGCTCACGATGCACCTGTGACTGGATTGTCTCTACATCCAACTGGCGATTATCTACTGAGTTCCTCTCTAGATCAACATTGGGCCTTTTCAGATATACGTACCGGCAGATTATTAACTAAAGTATGTTTTTAATTAACACACCATTATATTTAATTAGAAAGGTTATGGTATGATAAAAAAAAGTCCTACACATATTATGTTTGATTGTTTAAAGATTGCAGGACAAGCAGGACAACCATTGACAACTGCACAATTCCATCCTGATGGTTTGATTTTCGGCACTGGCACTGCGGATTCTCAAGTGAAAATCTGGGATTTAAAAGAACAATCTAATGTAGCAAACTTTCCGGGACACACTGGTCCAATCACGGCGATTAGTTTTTCCGAGAATGGATATTATTTGGCAACAGCTGCGGAAGATTCGTGCGTCAAGCTTTGGGATTTGCGTAAATTGAAGAACTTCAAAACATTACAGTTGGAGGAATCTTATGAAGTAAAGGATATTTGCTTTGATCAAAGTGGAACTTATTTGGCTGTGGCAGGAACGGATGTCAGGTAAAATGTTGAGCAATAAATTAAACTAGATCGCTATATGAATAAATCAAATAAAGAATGAAAGGACGAAATCGAAATTATCTTATATCTTATCGAATTTATTAGTCCTTGATAGTTATTAATTATTCGAAAGTGTTGATACTAATAACTAATATAAAGAATTAATCATATACTAAGTAAATTCCTATTAATAAAAGTCTTATATTAAACAAAATATCTTTAAAAATCTTACTTTCTCAATTACAGTATCACATATTTTAATAATATTTTAATTTATTATTGTTTTAAATTTAAATTTGCTATGAGATGTGTTAACATTGTATAATATAAGATTATATTATATATGTAATTGTATTGTTTTAGGGTATATCTCTGTAAGCAATGGCAGGAATTGAAAGTCCTAAATGATCACACAGCCGCTGCCACTGGCGTCCGTTTCGGAAAGCATGCACAATATATTGCGTCTACTAGTATGGATAGAACATTAAAACTGTACGGATTATCATAAATATAGAAATATGACTATTATTTTTAATTGGATTAGAAGATTACTTTGTAAATGTCTAATCGATTCGATAAATATTGACTTAACTTTTTTAAAATGTTTCTTATGTTATTAAATAAAAAGATTAGAATAAGTAATAAATAATGAATACTGATGGTAAGTTCATAATATTGTAAGGTCTATTTAATCTTTGCATTTTGGACAACGTAATCTTAAAAGAATCTTATGTAAATTAGGAATTTGTTACGCTTTTTTCTTTCAAATGTGAATTGTAAAATGAGAATTTTTCAGCTAAACTATAAAAATTTTAAACGTTGCTAAATTATAAATTTTTACAAAAAATATATCATCTTTATGTGCAAATAAATGACAATTGTATAAACTTTGATTTTTAATCATTAAACCACATACGTGCATCTTATAGAAAATAAATATTTTATATAACATCTAAAGCGTTATTTTCTATATATTTCTTTTAAGTAAAATTCTATAAATGTAAAAAAGATCTAGTAAGTTATTAGTCTATCCACTGTTATTAACAGTAAATATTAAACAAAATTACATTTAAAAAATATCAATATGTAACTTTAAGAAATTTGAATGTTGAATAAATTAAACGAAACCACAAATGTCCCAAAAGTATTAAACCTTTATTAAGGCAACGTGGTGGAATCCCATTAAACAACATTTTTATCATAAAAATTCTATATAAATATACAAATATGCGCGCACGTACGAGTGTATAAAATCACTTATCTGTTACGTGTAATAAACACATGTACGTCTTTAATGAACAAAGAAAAGAGTATTAGCTTCTGATTATACATATGTTATCTTTTAATTATGTATATATACGTACAAAATAGCTCATACTGCTGATTATTTCGTAAAACTATAGGAAAATTTTTTATGTAGGCAATTATTATAAATACCAACTCACATGATATCTTATGAGTATTCTAATTATACAATAGTTCATAATCTTAACAGTGAAAATCATTTTTGACAGCTTGTAACTTAAAATTCTGTTTTTACTACTGCCATTAACTCTACTTAAAAACAGTCATAATACTTATATATGTATACACACACACACACACACATACACGCACGCACACACGCACGCACGCACACACACACACATAGTCTACTATCAATCGTAACCATTTTGCCTTTGTAGATTATCTCATGACATCGAAGACTTGAATCAAGGCACTTGCTTGCTATCTTTTTCGTATAGTTTTGTATCGGTATACAAATAAAATACATTCACACATTTTATAAATTACATAATACTTTAAATATCTAACAATTTTTCTAGTTTTAATATAATTACGTAACCGTGTAACACAAACAATTCTTTTTTTTTATATTTAACACGAAAAATCATCGTGAAAAATCAAGTTATTTTTTATTATATTTGAAGTTGAAGATCATTTCGACTGTAGTACAAGATGAATTTTTACAATTATCTGAAAACCATGTATTTCTATAATTTGTCACTAAATACGAAAATAACAAAATTATAGCAATTGGAGAAGAACAAAATGGTGAAAAATAAAATGCTATTATATGATGCTATTTATTTTAATCGCTTTCATTTTCGAATTCAGCCATAAATTTTACACAAAATTTTACAAAAATATATGATTTTTAGATAATCGCAAAATTATACTACGGTCAAAATGATCTTCAAGCCTTGAATGTGTATAAAAGACACAAATAACTTGATTTCGCTTTAATCTTTATTTTCACGCACATATCGATTTTTTTTCATGTATAAAAAATGCTATCGCACGGTGTAATAACAATTACTGTAAAACGTACTCCAAAAGAGATTGAACGTCGTTGCAACTGTTACAACTATGAATAAGATACGTGTAAAGATGTATAGAAAATATCATTACTCTTGTTATAGATTATAGAATATTGATTTTGGAAGCCCTATTTCTAATGTCACGCATACATGCATACTAACACGCACGCACACACATATTTAATTATAAAATTTATAATAAAACTATGCAATTATTCGAGAAATCATACTTTTGGCATAATTCGCTGAACGTATTGTCTATATTACAAAATATGATAAACATCTCCCGGAAACTTATTGAACTCTTGAAAAATTTAAAAAAGGCGCGCATTATTACAAGCTAAGATACATCACGTTTCAGTATATGACAGATTAATACTCACTGTATATAAACGATCGAATGAAAAGATTAAGGTTGTAATGTTCTTAAACTTGATAATTTCAATTATTCAAATATAAAAAAAAGACAAAATATTGCTATAATTCCGAAGATAATTCATGAACAGAAAATTAATGTAACCTCTGTCAAAAATAATACTAAAATTTGTTTAGAGAAAAAATTTATTATTGTAATAATCACTCTATTCTCTTAACACCTCTGTATTCTTGATTTCTTAAGGCACGTTGTCACATATATGTACTTTTTAGTTTTTAATTAATTTTACAATTTTAGCACAATGTGGCAAATAAATATTCAGAAATACAATTCTTCAAGTAAAAGAAATTTTGTCATAAGATGTAATATTTATCATTTGAAATTGGTATTCCACTAAAATACTTTGTATATTTTAATTTGAAAAACTCATCCTTGAAGAGGTCCGAATCTTTATCTTTAACATGTTTTCCTTATTTATTCACTAATTTACATATTATATACTAGATATACAAGATGTCTTCGAATGTTTTGGTGATACTTTGAGATTTTATAGGAAATTAAATTCTGAATAAAAAGTTTTCTATAAACATGAAAAATACTTCCTTAAAAAATCAGTGTCCATTTTTACAAATATCAGAGAGAATACAATTTATAATAAAAAGTAAAATTGTACGAAAATTATAGAGAATTCAATTATTTTTCAAATGATATTAAAATGATTTTAATACGTTCCATAGGTTTTGAGATAATCAATTTCAAATGTACAAAAAAGTGTTTTTTTCGGCTATTAATGAACTTTTTCAACTCTTCATATTTATGCTTTTATAGCCTTAGCTAAAGGTGAAAAAAAATAAAACATTCGAAGACACTCTATATAATTATATAATTATACGTAGAACAAGAAAATAGATGATAAAAGTATCATTTGTCATTACTTGTCTCTGGCGTGATCAATATTTTCATTCTGTATGTATTATTAAAATAAGAATGGGGTCGAAGGAAAAGATTAAAGTCAGTATTCATAGTCAATTCTCTTATAATCTATTTAAGACCATCTTAAGTGTATTGTTGAACTTGAGATATCATAAATCAATCACAAACTGTGTTAACATCTTAAGATATTTAAAATTTAAATGATCTTGAAATAAAACTATGAATATTGGCTTAAGAATAGAGAGATTTGGTCCCGACGAGTTAAGAATAGGTGAGAGAGATAGAGTTCAGCTGTACTAAAGATAAGAGCATTAGGAATGACATTGGGAATTCATCGAAGCACCAATTGTGTATAAGCAAAAGACTATCATCTTTGAGCAACTTCGAAATACTCTTATTAAGTATTCAATTTCAATATCTTCAATTCATCGCGAACTCTGGTCCAGTCTATTAAGAGATTTGTACAGATCTCTATAGTCTTTTCTCCTCTCCAATGATTATTTATTATGAATTTCGTTATTACTTCTCGTTAACAGTCGTAGTAAGAGCACTTACGTTATTATTGGATGTAACTTTCTGCTTGCTAGCTATGCTAGTTTTTTTCTCATCGAAATGCCGTTTACGATGCACTTTCATGTTGTCACGACGATTGAATTTTTTACCGCATTCCGGGCACGCGTGCGTCTTTTCTCCATGTACATGACGATGAGCAGCCAAATGACTCGCTTGTGCAAAACTCGCGCCGCATTCTTGACATATGTGTTTACGTAAACCCTCATGCTTTAACAAATGCTCATTAAGAAACGCTTTAGAAGCATAACGATTATTGCAAACATTGCACACAAACGGCTTAGGATTGGAGTGCTGCAGTACGTGCGCTTTATACTTGGAAGCGACTTTAAAAGTCTTGCCACATGTCTCACATGTATATGTGGTCGCATGGCGAGTTTTGATATGTTCGTTTAGCACCGATAAACTCGAATAAAGATTATAACAAAAGCGACAACGAAAATTACGTCGTTTTTTCATATGAACACTTGCAATATGGCCGAGTAATCGCGTGCGAAACGGGAAGACTTTGCCACAATATTCGCAGGCTAAATTTTGCGGTGGTAAATGCGACTTCATATGGATCTGTAATGAAACCTTGTGGTGATAACTCTGTTCACAGTCTGTACAACTGTACGGTCGTATACCCTTATGAACATTGTCATGTTCAGCTAGATAAAATTTGGATTTGAATCGTTTAGGACATTTGGGACATTGTATGGGTCTGGGATTAGTATGGGAGCATCGAATGTGCTTCATTACATCAGATTTACAAACAAACTTGGCGTTGCAGACGACGCATGTATATTGCTTGATACCGAGATGTGTCTTCACATGAACTGTACACTTATCTCGGCGTTCATAGAATTTTCGACAGAGTTTGCATGCATAACCATTCTGTGTTCCATTTACCACGTGCTCCACGTTATCATCTACCTTAATCTCCTCGCCATCAATTTTAAAGAGCTCTTCTGGATTTTGTGTCGCTTCCAGTTGCTGTTCCAACTCCGCTAAATCTTTTAACTTTGCCACAGGACTATTGTTTTTCGACGACGTATTGCTAAGAATGCTATTGACAATACTGTTCACTTCTGTTCTGTTTTCGCTTTGCAACAAAGGTACGATTGCTGTATCGACTAGACAATAGCCCTGATCAGGAAAAACCCGTGCTCGCACCGTCGATACCTCATCATTTTGTTTCTTACACAGTTCCACAGTAAAGCTAATATCTTCGGCATCGTTATTCCGATTTCTTGTCTCTTTTACAGAAACGTCGATATCGGGAGAGCTAGAAACAATCGTCAATAATTTATTCAAAGCTGTAGTCGGTAACTGAATCGTCACCGATGAATCCTGTTGTTGTTGCTGCTTCGGACATTGTTTTTCTGTATTCTCATTATTGCTATTATTATTATTATTATTATTATTATTATTATTATTATTATTATTATTATTCACAGAACGATTATTGGTTTCCACATTGTTGTGACTCCTTAATCTATTTGCAATCGGAATCTTCTCGTTGTCCACCACAGATGAATCTGCGCTTTGCCTGCTTCTAAGCCAACGAGACGGTGATGATTCTGTACCTTGAGTCTGTACACTTTTTCCTGCATTTTCATCATTGCACTTGGAAACTTGTTGTTGCTGTTGTTGACTACGAAGGCTCCTTAAAATCTTCGTGGTATTTCTTTTTTTCTGCTGTTCCACTGAATCTTTGACTATGTCTTCGGTTTGATTATTTCTAGTAGAATTAAGATCTTTTTCAATACTGTTGTTATTATCTGATGATGACGTACCCACCAGCAATGCTGATTCTTCATTTTTTACCTCTGTCTGGAGAGAAATCGAATTAGAAATATAGAAGTAAGTAGTGGAATAAGCCTCTATTTTGATAACATACATAAATTTAAAATCATTTGAGAAATTAAGCCTTTTTTGTTCAAATTTTAATAATATTATTCACACAAATATTTTATATTGATTTATTATTCATTTATAATAATTTTTCAATAATGAATAAAAGATACATAATAATTTTAATGCAAAAAAAATGTTTGATAATACTGTATTAAAATTATACATTTTATTAATAAGTGAAAAAAAAGAAAAATATTTCGTGAAAGATCGCTTATAAATTGTTTAATTAAAGTTTAGGTTTAATTATATTTTTATTATTTATTTATTTTATTATTTATATGTATTTTATTATTTCATAGAATTTGAATTTATACTAATATATTATGAAACTAACATAGAAACAACATAGAAAAATTAATTATGATAAAAGAGTGATAGAGCGTAAATAAAATATAAACAAAATAGAGACTTACAGACTCTGTTAATGGTGGAAGATTGTACTGATCACGTAACACCTGTTGGGTGCGCAGACATTCTTCTTGAAAATCACAAACAAATTCAAGTTTACCCAGACATTGAACACAGATCGCTTTGGGAAGAGGATCCTTTTCATCTATCTGTGATTCATAAACGGAAGTAACATAACAAATTAATAATCAAATTTTAAAAAGTAATATTTAAAATGTAATTACTCTGAAAATTATAATTATGATATACATATTTGAAAAAAATAAAAAATAAAATCTTAAGCTACATATAATTTCTATACTAATTCTTGTCACTTTTTCTTTCTACATAAAATATTTAACATAAATATAACTGCTCTGCTCTATAGATAACAGTTTATGACATGTCATTAAATTTTAATCCTCACTAAATTTAATAATATTCGATGACAACAATAAGCTTGGAATTGTTAACAAAGTTAAATTGATAATTTTCATAATTACAACGTTTATTATTCACAATTTTTAAAAAAAGTTTACTATTTTCTTTTTACAAAAAATTATTTGCACAAACATACAATAATCTTGCAATTATATATACTTGTATATTTGAAAATTAATACAAATATTTTTTGTATATTTATTATTTTTCAAACAGTAATAATTTAATAAAAAATTCTGCAAGAATGTTCAAAAATAATTTACGTAAAATATCTACTATTAGTTATAATATTAGAATAAGTATAAAAAAAAAATCTTTTACTATTCTGAATGATATGCTAAAAAAGAATATTAACTATCAATATTTTGGCAAATATCTTTGTACTTTTTCTTAAAACTTAGATGTTTTAAGTCTAATCAACAATGTACTCATTTTGTTTTCTTACTTGTAATACATTTGTCCTGGAAATAACAAACATCATCATATTACAATTTGTCTCTTATGATTACTAAAGAAAAACATTATTTCACATAAAAATATTAAGACACAGACTGATAATCAAGGTCTGTTCTTATACTAATACGGCATTTTTGTTGTCACTATTATTATAAAAATTATTGTGCTTATTGTTTTTGCATGTCTACTGTAAAATAGAATAAATTAACCTCTTTAATGTAATCTAACCTAAATTGTCAGCGTTGTATTCAACGCGATGTTTTTTGTTTTCTTGTTACCTAGTTTTTTCATTTTTTCTATCGCCTGAGATAAAAATTGACGAACTTCAGAAGAGAAAAGAAATATGTGAAAAGAAATGCAATTATAAATAAAACAGTGAAAAAGAAAAAAAAAGGCATGAAGGACAAGAAAAAGGAAGCAAAGGATCACAATGTAGATTAGACTTTAAAATTCTCATTAATTACAGATTATTGCAATGTATTATTGATTAAAATTGTTTAATTTTTTAATAAAGAAAGAAGTGAAGATGAATAAATAAAAGAAACAAGACATTTCAACATCAGTCATACAAATCTTAGTGCTTTATTTTTTAATTATACTAAATGTCAAAAAACTGTTGAGTATTCAATTAAATTAATTATTTAAAAAATTGTAATTATCTTCTAGTATTTTGAAAAACATTGAAACCTATAAGCATTGCAAATAACAACTAATCATAGTTAGGATTTATTAGAATAAGATTTGTATTTCAAAAGTTTCGATATTCCTGATTTTGAGAAAAATGTTCCTTGCAATGATAAACATAAAGCATAAAGCAATATGTAAATTACACAAAGAAATAAGATATGCTGCATACAAATATACACGTTATTTTGAAAAACATTATGTATATAATATATATATAGTAAAAAAGAAAAAACATTTTCTTTGTATCATTTTTTTCCAACTCATACTCAGGTTAGAAAAGAGAATACTTATCAAGATTTAAAAATATATAACTCACCAAGATATTAATTTTTCTGTGAATCTTAAAACCAAGGTAACGTTTGATACCTTCCTCGCCGAAAACATCGATGTAGATTTTCTCGTACTGGCCGCAAAGCCTGCACATTTTCGCCTCCCCCTCTTCCACCACATCCATTCTTATGTATTCGTCAGTGCTTGCTTACATACACGTTTTACTATCGCAAGGTGGGAATCGATCGAAATCCACGCTTGTCGTTTCGTATCGCATAAGCAACGCTTCTTCCTCTCTCCTTACTTTTACGAATTTGCTTGTTTTTTTTGTTTTTAAAAGAACGCAACAAAATAAATATCCTTATCGTTCGTGACGCCAGAATGTGAACCGAATACTACGAAGAAGGGGCGAAAATGGAGACAACTACACTGGCGTTACTACTTGCTATGACAATTCAACACAAGAGATTCTTGTGGATTCTCGGAGAGTAATCACATTTGAGCCAGACTTCAGTCACGTCCACAAACTTTTAAATACTAGCCAGACGTTTTCGATACTGCCATTTGTGGCGCCCTCACTGCATGACTATTGGTTTCTGAGGAGTCGATTGTGTATCTCGAAATGAGAGTGAAAATTGCAAAAAGTGAGCTTTATATTCTTATACTCGTATTTATAGTCAGGCCTTATATTTAAGGCTTCCTTAAATTTATCCTTTAGATACATTTAGATATTCTACGAATTATTTCGTTGGCTGCTGAGCATCTAAAAATAAATTTAAGAAAGCCTTAAGTACAAAGTATGACTATGGGTATAGAGTTCTAATTTATAAGGGAAGCGCGCTTTTGATTGGTCATTGCTATTACGTGTTTAGTAGTCAATTGATGAATTATTTCTGTGTACTAAAAATAACTGCTTAATGGATGATTGATGGATTTTGAGTGCTCTCCATTTGATGACACAAGTCGACACAAGTTGACGATGATATTTTTAGTTTACTTCTTTTAATACTTTTTAATACTTTTGCGATACTAAAATTGGTTGCGCTTCTCTTATAAGACTCTAACAACCGTAAAAATTGCAGCACAAACTTTTGCATAATGCTTAATGCATAGTACACAAACGAATCAACTAATTAGAATGGCTGCGTTCAGCAGAACGCAACAATTTTGCAACCGTTTTATGATTCTCTGCTGAGATTGGACCATTTTTTTTATTCTAAAAATATAACTCAATCAGCGCGAAGAAAATTTCCAACAGTTGCAAAAATTTTGCTGCCATTCTTTTCTTTCCTCCTAGTCTATAAAAAAGAAGAATTTCGATTGATTGATTCTCTTATGCACTATGCATTATGCTTTATGCAAGAGTCTGTGCTATGGCCATAAAGCGGGGAGCACAGATTTTTGCGCAACATGAAGCATAAGAAATAATAAAATATGAAGCATAAGAAAATCAACCAATTAGAGAGAACTTTATTTCATGGAAAAAAAGGAAATGAAGGCCTTCGATTGATACATTGTCTTATGTATTACGTGTTATGTGTTATGCAAGAGTCTGTGCTCCTCCCTTAAACGTATGCATAAAGAAAATTATCCAATCACATTTTACGAGCGTCTCTATAAAAGAAATGCAATTGGATAATTTTTTTTTATGTATACGCGTATGCGGCTATGCAAGTTTGTTTGGATATTTTCTAACCGACCTGCAGTGTGATTACGGCCTAAGTAATATTATAATAAAACTAAATATGCATCAAAGTGATGGAATTAAAAAAAGCGATTAATTAAAAAATAATTAATTAATAAAGCATCTAGCCTATCTGCCGAGCAAATGAATATGATTGATTGTTACTTATAGATTCTTTTTTTTAGGTTATTGGTTCTCGCTTCTGAAATTAATAAGAAATTAATAAGAAATTAATAAGAAAGTCGATACGTCAACTTATCCAACCAATCGCAATTAATCGCTTGTTCGCTTGGCGAACAAATTTGTCCGGTTTGAACGCATCCAATTGCACAATGTAAACTAGGTCATTACTCGCTCACCAATCACATTTTTCGACATAGCGCCAGCGCGCCAATCGCTCTCTCCCGCTGGCTATGACGTCACCACAACGCCGGCGAATCGCGCGCTTTTGCGGCCAATCCCACGGCTCATTTTAGGAACACGCTGACCACGCGCAACCCCACCCATCGCGCCGTGACAAATGCAACTTTTACTTCCGGCTGCGTACACGGCCATCGCGCTTGGCTTTCATCGAGTCCGTTTGTGCTCCGGTGGTGTTCACGCGACGTTCAAGTGCTGATCTTAGCAACCTCTCTCCACGTTCTTGCTCCTACGACTGTCATCTGCGCTCCGCAGTTCTATATCATCCGAGGGATCTCTTTTGTTTGTCGTATGTCCATCCAGAATCTCAACACATTCGGTGAGTGAAACGCGCTGAAAAAAATGCGCATTGTCGCACCCTCTTCCTCTCTTCTCTCCTCATCTCTGTCCCGTGTATATATCTTCCTATTCTTTTTTTTTTCGCCGTCATCTCCCTCGTATACGTTGTCCTTTGCGAACGAAGGCAATAAAACGCGACACCATCGCTTTTGGGTACCCCCTTGAATCGAGCAAAATGGCGACGGGGTAGCTCTCGCCACTCGCGCGCGCTCTCGACCCTCTTTGCTTTGCATCATCCTGCGCAATCCCGTTTATCCCGCGCTGGGAGCGTCCCACACGTCGCGCGATCTGATATCTCTCTCTCTCTCTCTCTCTCTCACTCATTCATTCACTTATTCATCTGTCTCCCTTCTGTCTCTGTGTTCGCAGACCCCTTTGCAGATGCAATCAAGGGTTCAGACGATGACGTCCAGGACGGCCTCGTTCATATAAGGATCCAGCAGCGGAATGGTCGCAAAACCTTAACAACGGTGCAAGGACTTTCCTCGGAATATGACTTGAAGAAAATCGTGAGAGCATGTAAAAAGGTGAGTGTTCAGTGTGCCATGCTTCCCCCTCCTAACATTGAGGGGAAGATCCCCTTCTCTGATCCTTTCTCTTGCCTTCATCGCCGTCATTTCTGCTTCCCTCTGTCCCTCTTCGCTGTTCCCCCACCATCGGCCGATTAGGCAGAACTCTAAAAATAAGTCTGATGCAAACAATCATGATGATACAGGCTGGACAGATGTAATTTTGCAAGTTCTTCTAGGAATGTGTGGCATGCGAGTGCAACTACAAGTGGTTTGACATATAGAGAAGAGTCTTTGTTTCAGTTTGAGAATATTGATTATCATCAATGATTTGGCTCTTTTTTGTAGTCGCTTTGTGTATTCACTGTTAAATTAATCATATATATTTAATATTAAAAATATCTAGTATTCTTAATTCAACGCTATTTATTGTTGAGTAAAATAATAAGAAAAAAATATCTTTTATACATTAAAGATTATATTTTTACACAACAGATAATTCCAGAACATAATTACTCCAACTTGTCATTGTGTCAACTGAAATCGAATTTTTATAAATTGTAGCAAAATTAAAATAGTCAATGGAAAGAGACATGGTGTTTTTTAAATAAAGTTTGTGTATCTTATTAAAAATAGTCATGTGCATTTACAATAATATTTTGGATGCATTTACTTTATACTATGTATAAGCATTATTTCATTCTTGTTGTCAAATATTAAACAAGAATATATGATGCTTATGAATGCTATGAATGCTAAAGCATGAAATGTATTCTTTGTCATGTCAACTTATTAATATTAATTTTTTAAATATAATTATTTAAAAAATGTTACACTTTAATATTTATAATATTGCTATTTCTTGTAAATCATTAGAACTGTAATGGAAAAGCTGTGACTATCCGTATCTCATTTTGATAACGGTATCTGCAAAGTTTTGAATACATTCCTTTGGGAGAGATAAAAGAACCCAACATTCTGTGGAATTGAATTGTCTAGATAAAGTCGCTCCGAAGAATGCCTGCTTGATTTATCATTGCATTTTTATTTTCACAGGAGTTTGCCTGCAATGGGACAGTAATAGAGCACCCGGAGTACGGGGAGGTGCTGCAGCTGCAGGGGGACCAACGAGAGAATATATGCCAGTGGCTGACAAAGTCGGGTCTGGCAAAACCTG
Organism: Atta colombica; assembly: GCF_001594045.1. Classification (NCBI taxonomy): domain Eukaryota; kingdom Metazoa; phylum Arthropoda; class Insecta; order Hymenoptera; family Formicidae; genus Atta; species Atta colombica. The sequence continues at coordinate 913,618 of NW_017259361.1, forward strand.
ACCAGCTCAAAGTCCATGGTTTTTAATCAATTAACAACAACAGCAACAATTACCATCCATGCCACAACCCACAACAGCAGACAGCTCCCTCGTCAGCTCTACATGATCATCTCAAATTGAATCTGTATATCATTCACTAAACTTCTCGTGGGATATCCCGATTATACTTCACGTCAACATTATAAATATATATATATATATAT
>NW_017259361.1:913920-920605 GCF_001594045.1 Atta colombica
ACACAACACGCGCGCATATATATTTCAATAAAAAGAGGAAGTAAGAAAACGAAATAGAGAAGGAAATAAACAATAGAGAAAAGGCGAATAAAAGAAAGGAGGAAGAGATATAGCGAAAGAAAGGGAAGATATATAGGCATATAACCAGCGTATACCTATAGGCAATATATCTATTCTAATCAGAATCTTTTCTTGAGATAAAAAGCAATACGTCACACTGTAAGCCTTATGTTAGGTGATAGCGACTGTTAAGGTAGGGATTCCCCTATCTTGCAGCAGTGGATAGTACACATCTGATTTTGATAAACATCGTGGAAGAGAAACGGGAGGAGGAGAAGCATAGATGAACGAGCGGTAATTAGCACCGGATGGATGTTCGTTCTTGCATTAGGTAGTATGTATCTGGGCGCGATAGACGTGTTTCGAGAAGGCAGTAAAACTGTAGGTTGATTGACTCGGGCTCTCTTCCTCTCCTCACGTTCATCACATTCTTCTCTGCGATCCTACGTAGGAACAATATAAGATTTTTCTTTTTCTTCTTTTTTTTATTTTTTTTTTTTACGTTTGTAATTGAAAATTGAGAGAGAAAGAGAGAAAGAGAAAGAGAGAAAGAGTGCTTTCCGCTCTTGTGTCCTTTTGTGATGATTTGTTGAATATTTATAGGGCCAATTTTGATTCTTCCTTTCGCGTAAAGGACACCCCTCCTTCGCCCCGTATCATATCTTCGCTCTTGCTTTCCATCCCCTTTTAAGGCAGTAATTAAATGACGAATTGTTTTGAAATAATAATAATAATGAGAGTTAATAAAATGTGGCTGTTCTAGATAAATAAATAATGCGTACATGAATGAAATATAATATGACCATCTTGTCCCTTTTCCTTTTCACTGTTCCAACTCTATAAAAATCGATATTGCTATTAAATTCAACTGTATGAAAAAATTAGATATTTTAGGAATATATTAATTTTCTTGCTTATTCTATGTATATGGATGTGTTCCTACTTTATTGTATAACACTTCTTTATAATGTTCGTATATCATGTGATAAAGTATGAGGAAAACGATAAAATAGAAAAGAAAATAAAAAGAAATAAAAGTGGTGGAATTCATATATATATAGAAATTGATATCTATCGCCATGTGATAGCGAGTGTACGAATTAAACACACGATGTGGTTTATAAAAAAAAATCATTAGATAAGCTATCATTGTTTATCGATTACGTTTATGCTATACTTAATACAATCGCTATTTCGTAGAATCTGTTTCTTAGTATTAAGGATAGACATGATAAATATATAAAATGCTAGTGAGAGAGATTACATACAAAAAGTATTTCTTGTTTCTGTCCAAGTATTCTGCCATTCAAAGAATACATACATTATAAGTTTCGCGATCTACGTAAAATGCCAGAAAGATAGCGAAGAGTTGAAATGGTTGAAATTGTTAAGAAAAACCATGTTTAGTATGTATCTGTTCATAGAAAAAAGAGCCTACTTGCGCTTTTAGTGAAAATAGATTGAATTAAAAGAAATTTTATTTTACATTAAAAAAAAAGAAACATGGAGAAAATATAGAAAAATTGAAATTCTTTTCTTGCCATTTTAGAAACTCGAGATGGGATTTCTTTTCAAGAGATAATGGAGATAACATTTTTCCCTACACTCGTTTTTTCTCGGTTCAAAGATTAGAATAACGTTTATATTTTCATTTGCGCTAAATTTACAGAGTAATCATAAAAAAATAATATCGAACGGGAGGAGAACAAAGAAATGAACAAGATAGGATAAGATAAATATTTTTAGTGTTTCTCATTTTTTTTTCGTTTCGAAAATTCGAACATTTTTTGATTAAGTGTTATCGTCTCGATCAATTAATTTGTTATGAAATTTCTTGAAAAAAATATGATAAGATAAACCTCTTGATCAGCTTTCCTTCCTTTTTTACTTAAAAATTCAATTGAATTTTCAAGTGGTTCGATAGATTTTCTTTTTTAAATTCTTCAAAAGAGAAGAATATGACAAAACAGATTACAAATCTTTAGTACATACTTTTTATTTAAAATTCAAAAATTCAAATATATCGAATTTTATCAAGCATCATCGTCTTGATAGAAACTTTTCTTTTTTAGTCTTCTCGAAGAGACGCTAACAAGAGATGCTAAAACATTTTTAGCACTTTGTGTTTTTTTTCTATTCAAAAATTTAAGTATCAAATTTAAGCGTTATAGTTTCGATCAATTTTCTCTTTTTTTTTTTTAGATGTTTTGAAGAAAATATCACAATAAAGGTAAATACTTTTAGTGTTACTGTATTTTTCAAAATCCAATATTGAAAAAATTTTCACGTTTCCATCTTGGGGATAAAGTTATATGATTGCTAATCTCCAGAAAAGATTAAATATGGATAAAAAACATAAACTTGAGAAAAAAAGATTACTTGATGAAATAAAAATATTAAGAATGAAGAAATACAAGATTATATCTGATAGGTTTAAAAATATTAAATAAATAGATGAATTATAGGCAAATGTTCTCCTAATAATAAAGTACAGAAATTTTTCAATTATTATTTTAAGAAATACAAAAATTTTATTTTATATTGTTTTCTGTTCACTTTTTATTGTAATTAATAATTTTATCTTTGTTTCTATTTAAAGCTTTTCTTGGCTTGAATCAGGGACCTTTCTCAAAAATTGAAAAAAGTCAGGGAATTCTTCTCTGTTTCGCTAAGGCTTTACAAAATTGAAAGATACAAACAATAGAAACAGAATAAAAAGCTGCGCACAAAGGACTAGGAAACAGAAAATAAGAATTTCAACCTATCAGAAATCATATACTGTGGAATATACAGTTTCTGATAGGTTGAAATTCTTGAATCCTGTTATCTATTTCTTTGTACGTAGCCTCTAATGGATTTCAACCTATCAGAACCCGTATATATACTGTAGACACGATTTTTGATAGATTGTATTTTGCTAGGTTATTCCTTGTGTTTAAGTCTGTTTTACAATGTGCTTTTTGTATCCTGTTTCTTGCCTTTTGTTATTTTTTACATCTTGTCTTTTTGCTTCTTATCCGATTTTTTTCGATTGTTTTCTATTGCTCGAGATAAAAACATTAACGAACTTCAGAAGAAACAGAAAACACATATAAGAAATATACAAGAAATATAATTGTTGATAAAACGATCACAAGTGGAAAAAAGCAAAAGATAAAAAGCAAGAAACAGGAAACAAAGAGCACATTGTAGAACAACCATAACAAAGTTAACGAATTTCGAAAGAAACAAGAAATACGTAGTAAAAAATATAATTGTTGATAAAAACGGTTGCAAAGGGAAGAAAAGCAAAAGGTAAAAAACAAGAAACAGGAAACAAAGAGCACATTGTAGAATAGGCCTTAGGTTTAATGTTGAAAGTAGGACGTTTCGAAGAAACACGAACGAGGATTTGAAAATGGCGGGGTTGGGAGTTTTGCGCCATCGCGCCCTCTAGCGTCGGCACGAGACATGTGACGGCGCGGTGGCGGGGCCGCGCGGCGCACCACCATCCACCGGGCCCCAGAATGCATCGCGCGCCACGGCATGTGCCTTTCCGCCATTTTGTAGTTTGCTCGAGAGACTGTGTTGAGTTCGATTCTTCCACCTCGGTAAGGAAATATCGTCGTTCGTAACGGCCGCGCGTTGATCCGCTCGGTGCGGTGGGCCGTGATACGTACAGGGCGGATCGTCACGCGCGCGTTGCGCGGCGTCGCGAATTCGCGTGAGGAACGTGTCGAATCTCGCCGCCGCCTGTCTCGCCAGCCGTGTCGTGTTGCTGCGTCGCGTATTTCGTCGCGCACACGCGAGCGTGTGCGTGCGTGCGTGCGTGCGTGCGTGCGTGCGTGCGTGCGTGCGTGCGTGCGTGCGAGCGAGCGAGCTGGCGAGTGATCGGTTCGAGCTCTCCGCTCTAGTCAGCCCATTGTCGATTATCAAGGCAACGAACGAAATTCGCGAAAACGCATACACGAGGTACTTCGCGCGTACAACGAATCCTCCAAATTCAAAGTGCCTCGAGAGTGCTCTCTCTATAGCCGAGAAACCGATCTGCACGAGGCCGTTCTAGAGAGAGAGAGAGAGAGAGAGAGAGAGAGAGAGAGAGAGAGAGAGAGAGAGAAAGAGAGCGCGAGTGAGCGAGCGGACGGGCGAGCGAGCGAGCGAACGGGCAAGGCACCTCGTAGCGCTAGATTCAGGGCACATGGGATCATCCAGGCCCATCTCGAGATGAACGGTGATTTTGGTAACGATCATCCGTCACATTCATCAAAAAAACCATACGAAAATCATTCAATCACCATCCGATTCTCATCATCATTATCATTATCGTCATCATTATCATCATCATCATCATCTTTATCATCATCTTTATCATCATCTTCATCATCATCATCATCTTTATCTTCATCAACATCTTCATCATCTTCACCATTATCAATGTCGTTGTCGTCATCGTCGTCGCCGTCATTATTATTATCATCATCGTCATCGTCATCGTTAGTGTTAACACATGTTCGTTGAGTTCAGGAAGAGTGTCGTACAGTCTTGTCATCGTGCCGCTTCATCCACCTTCTCGCCATCGTCACCACCTCCTTATGTTGCTTGCTAAACTCGCGCCGTACGTCGACACGTCGTTATCGCCGCTGTCTTCATCTTTCATCTTCTCATCCATGTCGTCATCGTCCTCACCATCGTATCCGTATACGTTGTCCTTGTGCTCATCCTTGTCGATGTCGTCAATGTCGTCGTCATTGTCTTCGTCATCGTGGTCGTGGACGTGATCGTGATCGTGATCGTGATCGTGATCGTGATCGTGGTCGTGTCCGTTCGGCCAGAAAGCAGCTCGTCGTCGTCGCCGTCGTGACGCCACCGTGACTGCCACCGTATCGTATCGACGATCGCTATATTTGGCCGATAACGCGCCGTGCGCTCCGCAACATATTGCGCGTCCTTTCGCGCGGGGATCCTCGTCTGGCACGTCGCGAGTTCTTCCCGACGGCCGTCGTCGTGGCACGTAGTCCGATGCCGGAGGCTCGTTCTGGCGCGTGTGAGCATTGCCGCCCGAAGAGCGTATCTTAGTGTCAACCACGTCGACTTTGGTCGCGCGCGCGCGTGAAAAAAATTCTTCCTTATGTCTTTCGTTTTTCCCGGCGGCTCCCAGATTGTACTTTGTGAAAAGTTGCACGCGCGACATTGTTCGTAGCTGTTTTGTACTCTATATTTGTGGGCTTGTGGTAATCCATCGTATAGTGTTGCGTATTGAGGCATGATTTGAATCAAATTCTCCTGATAGTTTTTCCGTTTTACTGTTGTCGTTGTCATGATAGTTTACAAGGATATGTTGCATAAAGCATCTTTGATCTTTGATCAAATAATTATTACATGATTATGATATATATATGTGTGCGTGTGCGTGCGTGCGTGTATGTGTGTGTATGTGTGTGTGTGTGTGTGTGTGTGTGTGTGTGTGTGTGTGTGTGTGTGTGTGTGTGTGTGTGTATTGTATAAAAATAAGTCAAGTTGCTCTTAGTAATAACCAAAGTATTCTGTAGAATGATATTTTCTCCTAGTCTAAAAGCACGACTTTTGGAATAGAGAGAGATCTAATATATCTCACATTTATAGATAACTTAATCACAATTTAACTTACTCTTCATCTTTTTCTTAGAATTAGAAAAAGATAAGTTACATGGAAATTAAATGTTGATCTATATTGATATAAATAGAATTATAATTGAGTACCTCTCAAACTAATTGTTTAAACTATATAAATGTACAGGTAAAAAAGTCATATGTGATGTAATAACTAGACCTATTATACTGCAAAGAGCTAATATTATATATAATTTAATGCAATAACTGTGAAACGTAATAACTTGTATTAGGTTAGAATTATAGATATGTAGTATATATATCTAGGTATATATATATCTAGGAAATATCAGGTTTTTAATTGGGATTTAAAGTATTTTATATATTATACTAATTTTTAAATATGTAACAAAAAATTTTATTTAAACTGAATTATCATTTTACAAGATATCTGATTGCATTACACTAGGTTATTAGAGCAACATTTTAAATTACAACATACATAAGTATGAAAGAACATGAGAGAAGATAAAGGAAAATTACAAATGAATTACAAATTTTTCTTTTGTAGGATACGTTTACATGAATGGGGACATCGGGAAGCTGCCACCAGGGGCGGTCTACCCAGCCACCCCTGAACCTCTGGGTCCACAGATTGCAGGCGCAATTGGTGGTGGTGGTGTGCCTAATATAGACTACGGAGTCATGAACGGTGCGCCGAGCGGTAGTGAATTGATTCTTGACGCTGGTGTCAGCAGTCTGGAACCATCGCCTCAACACGCTATAAGCATGCACGGTGGTGCTGTCGGATACAGCCCAGTGGATGTTGCCGCATTGGGCGACGCTTCTGCTGCTCCTCCATCTGTACCAATGACAGATTTAAATGTTCCAGGCATACCGTTGGAGACGCTTAAACAAATGCTCTCTACACAACTCGAGTACTATTTCTCCAGGTAACAAGCTCTTATTATTCTGAAATCTTCCATTTTGCATTGCATGAAATTGCAATCATTTCCCAAATATTGCATTATGTATTAGATCACACATATCTATATAT
>NW_017259361.1:920705-928374 GCF_001594045.1 Atta colombica
TCGCAACCTTCAATGTTCAATTAACCTAGTTATAAACAACAATATAAATAAAGAATAAGGAATGGATTTGAACCTGGGAGCTATTGAATATGAGTTGATCGTTCTCGCATGGAGCTACACGTCACTCGAATTTATATTGATTTTCTTTTCTGAATTCCCTTAACTATTTCTTAATCGACATTTGATATGTATCATGTATTAGATTTATTATGATTAAGGAAAGCAACTAATCATCGCAGACAATCATTGTGAAAACTGTTATGATATATTAGTTATAATATATTTATTATAAAAAAGTTTGAAAGCTAAATTTTTAGTTAAGTAGAAAATAAAGAAGGAATTTAATAAAACTTTACTAATTTTAAAATAATTTTATTTACATACATATGTCCTGTAAAGACCGTAACAATGTGCAAGGGTAAATTCGTTAGATTATTTTAATCTCTTCTGTAATGTATGTCTAATTTGTAGACATCATTCTTTGAAATTGTTTAATTCTATCGACATCACCTGTAATCAAATGTATGTAATAATATATACATTGGAAAAATACGATAGTCAAAATTTTGAAAAAAGTTGTTTGGTATAAATTACTTATTAAAATGCTCTTGAATTAAAAATTTTTTTTACTTCCAATAAAATCAGGTTTGAAGAGGTTAAGACGAAAATTCTAATATCAAAATGATGAGGCTATAATAATTTTTGAATTTATAATCATTTAAAGTAGCCATATCATACCGCTAAATTTGCATATCAGGTGTGATATAAAGTGCTAGAAACGAATTCATTATAATTGTCGCCTCTTGTCTGTCGTCTCTTGTCTGATATAAAGATTATATATGCAAAGATAAAATTAATATTTATTATATTACAAAATTATTATAATTTTGACATTTTAGTAATAGAATTTTTATCAAAGTAAATCTCAAAAATTTTCTGTTAAGCATGTTACTGTCTGCACGTTACTGTCTGTTTCCATGCATGCATGCGTTTGCGCGTGCGTGCACGTACATAATATTACTGAGTATTTTGTGTGTGAATATATACAAGATGTTTTTTAAATATTGCAAATAGCAATCATATAACACTATTCCTGATCAAAAATTGAATTGAAAAGTCCTGAGCTAATTTTTTTTACGATGGTCAATGAAATAGTTATTACTGAGTAAAGTTAATCATGGTTAGGTGTGAGAGTAACTCATACGCATACTCATTCACAAATGAAAAGTATGGTTTTAAAATTAGAAATTAAAAAAAATGATTTGTAACAATTTTTTTACAAAACTTGAATAAGACCCTAAAACTATATACTATTAAAACCATATACTAATTAATACCTAAATAAAAGAAACTTAATTTTTTTTTACAATACTTTATTATTATGTATGATTTGTATGAATTATTTTATAAAAGAATTTCTAAATCATTTCTGTCCCAAAATACAATGATACAATGCTTTCCATACAATTCTTTGTCATAAAATATAATTGGCATAAAAATTACATAATCATATGTATATGACAAAATATGATAATGTGAATGAACAATATATGTTTGTCTTTTCAGAGAAAATTTAGCCAACGATACCTATTTGTTGTCACAAATGGATAATGATCAGTATGTGCCGATATGGACAGTAGCAAATTTTAATCAAGTGAAAAAACTGACGAAAGATATTAAACTTATAACAGAGGTACTGAAAGAGTCTCCCAATGTTCAAGTTGATGAAGAGGGACAAAAAGTAAGGCCCAATCATAAACGATGTATCGTAATACTTCGTGAGATACCAGATAGTACTCCGCTAGAAGATGTCAAGGTTTGTTCCAACTATTCTATTCTATTATTGTCACAAGAATTCAGGTCTGACTCTAACATTTGGATTTATTTACTGTAGAATTTATTTTCTGGGGAGGGCTGCCCGAGAATTATTTCGTGCGAGTTTGCTCACAATAGTTCGTGGTACGTGACATTTGAGTCCGACGAGGATGCTCAAAAGGCCTACCGGTTTTTACGCGAAGAGGTTCGAGAATTTCAGGTAAGTTGCAATAAAACCTGTATAATTTCGTCTGAATAACTGACTGCAAAGTAAATATTTACCAATGATTTTAATCATTCTCCATATTTATAGCTATATTTCATTATACTTATTTATTATAGTTATCCCATTATAATTATTAGTTATTTATTGCTATATAGTTATATATAATAATTGTAAAGTTCATAATTTTTATTCTGACTTTTAAATCCAGGGAAAGCCAATAATGGCGAGAATCAAAGCTAAACCAATGAACAGGTTACCGATACCGACGGTAGCCGGTGTAAGTGGTATAAAGAATGGCTACAGAACTCCACCTCCTCCTCCTGTCTATGATCCTAGCAGTTACACAACTGGACAGCAACGTTTTCTCTATACCAATGGTACAACCTTGCCTCAGACAACAATGCCGGCATACGCGAATCAAGTCGTTTATGTAAGTATAGAAGTTACAAATGCTTTACGCGAAAACTCAAGTTTTCTTCAAGTTTTTTTATCATCAAAGAACAATAAATTATATATGAGAAATATCTTTTTAATCAAAGTAAATCTTGATGATTGTACACTACGTAGAAAGAAGCTCATATAAAAATATTGTCTTTTTTTTAGCAACCGTTCTATCCGGCCGGTATGATGCCTTGGGGACCAACTAGTCCCGCTTATTTTGAGATGTCCAATGTCTTTACGATGAACGGAATTACGCCGCACAACACGTTCACGCGTTCAAATACGAGATACACTCCACGACATAGGTATGAATCTGTAATTTTATTATTTTTCTAAATATATTTTTTAAATGAATATCTCAGTGTCTGAATATCTTTTTTTATATGTATATAGAAATCGACAGAGAAACGGTTCCGATCGAAGTTGCTTAATAGATCCGACCAATCCTAGCAACAACAGTAATAACCATCATCATCATCACCACCATCACCACCACCACCATCATCAACCATCGTCTATGCCGCCACTGAGTAATCGTAGTTCTCATCCTCCTATGACCGGCGTTGGTAGCGGTGGCAACAATAGCGTGTCCTTGAGCTCCTCTACGTCCACTTACCACACCTCGAGTTTGCCTCCTTCGAAGCCGCCTGCTTCTTTGTCCTCTTCTTCCTATCAGTCCGGCACAAAGTTCCATTCTTCGTCTGCCGTATCGTCTATCGAACACGCAAAGGGAGCTTCTTCCTCGTTGTCCTCCGCGCAGGATCAGGACACAACGGTGGCGATCGAGCCTTCCTCCACATCCTCGTCCTCAACGCCTTCGTTTACTCGTCACCGTATCCATCGTAGGACCAAAGATCAGGACACGAAGGTAGCCACCGGGAACAACCACTCGCTGCCGGCGATTAAGGAATCCTTGCCAGCGAATGGAGGCAACGGCAGCAACAGCAACTGTGGTGGCAGCCGCAGCAGCGGTGTGCAGTTCGACCTTGAGGCAGCCGCTTTTCCACCCCTGCCTGGCCTCGACCCTGACCATGGCAAAGCGTCGATTGACGTAGGTATCGGTGGCAACGCTAGCGCTGTCGGCATGGAATCTTCATCGCAAAATCGATTGTCCGATGTTGTCAAGGGTACTGCCAAGCTCAAAGCCGTTGTCAAGGACAAAGAAAATGGTAACCAGTCGCCTCAACTCCAGCAACAGCAGCAGCAGCAACAATCCGCAGCGCCTGTGCCGGCAGCAAACACCGCCAGTAGATCCGCTAGTCCTGGAGCGAGTATTGGAATAGAGGCACAGGGAAACGCTGTCACATCGAATTCTGCGAATGCAACACATATTCTTAATCCCCCGACGGTCAACAACGAGAATACGTCGCCGGCCGATGCTGCCGCGCTCAGCACCGTCGCGCTCACTCCCCCGTCATCTCCTGATAAGTGAGTGGGATTTTTAATTATACGCTCGCTCTCGGTGTAATGGTGTTTCGGGCAGTTGCGGAGAGTTGCGTTGGTTCGTGAATTGACTTGTGTTTTAGCATGAGATAGAATAACGAATTATTTATCAATTATTTGCGTTGAAGATGTGTTATAATTTAAAAAAAAAAAAGAAGAATAAGTCCTTCAAAAGATCTTTAAACATTTCTATCCGCCGACATAATATTCGTCATGAAGTGTGAAAATATTTTGATCATACGAATCTTTTTATTTTTTTTATTTTTTTTTTATTTTTTTTTTTATAGATTCTTCAATAACGTTGCATTCTTTGCTCGTTCGATACGTATAAGCATAAAAAATCGAGGATCTCCTTGAATTTTTTTTTTTTTTTTTTTTTTTAAATAAAATCGCTATTTGTCGATTATAATAAAAGCTACAAATAACTGTCTTGTTCTGAAGTACGCGACGAAACTTTCCGCTCTCCCAATACACATACATACTTGTATATTTATGCGCGCTGCAAAGAGAGAGGGAGAAAGAGAGTAAAAAGTGCTTGGTCTTTGAATCGTTAACCTTTTATAGGGCCATTTTATTTTTATTTTACTCATATAATTCAGTTTTATCCCTTTTTGAGCTGATTTATTTTTGTTTATTTTCTTTCGTTTATAATGGTTTTTTCTTGAAAGTTTATGTGATTAAGGTTTGTAACGAATGAGGTTTTGCAATGAATTGTATTGCCGTGTTGTCAAATCCTTATGTTTGAAAATTATTTTTTTTTTTTTTAAGTAGATAAGTATGTTCATTCGCGATTTAGATCATTATAAAATTACACAGTTTAAAATATCTAATAAACTCAAAGAGTAAGATTGAGTTATAACGCCCCGTTTGAACGAACAATTTTTTTTCGCTTATACAATCGAAAGAGGAGCTAATTGCTCTTTCGTTGCTTTTAGTTCTGTAAATGATTATGATGTTGATGATGATTTTACTTTGCATTTTCTGCAAGAAGGATATATGTACAGAATCTTAAATATTTACATTTGTATCTAATCGCTGATTGTATTAATTATATACTTGACGCATAGAAAGCAAACGCGAGGAGGGATCATACAATAGATTCTGTTCAAACAAGAGATTCAGCTCTCTGTAAACGGGTTCCTGGACATCTGTATTATATTGGACTGTTATATCCTTGGATAGGTAGGACCGTTGTATCGGATGTTATCGGATTCTCCAATTCCGCATAGGATTCTCTCTTTCAGATTCTTCCGTTGAATTGCTTAATGTATCTTTGAATCCTTAAATTTCTCAGAGATCTTTAGTTTCATTCGTATGAAAATCATCGATGCAAGAATCTAAGGATCCAAGGACATCAATTATATTTAGAGCTTTATGTAAAGAAGTCACGTAACGGAGAATCTTAATATATGTCTTCAGGAATGCCGAATTATGTTTCATTTATTGTTATTATCGCTGTTGTGTTCTTGGCTGCATTATGTTATTGTGTAACGATAGACACGTGTTTCTTTCCAGTTCCAGATCCTTCTCGTTCTGACGTAGTCGCGATCGATCGTATGTGTATCTGAAAGGAAATCTTATCTTTTTTCTCATCAAAAAAATAAAAAATCTAAAATTGAAGCTTTCTTTCTATTGCCATAGTTAATCTTGAATAAAAGAGAATGTTTACTAACTGTTAATATCCTTTGAGTTACCCTTCGATTTTCTCTGCCTGCATTCTCGCTACTTTTTATTTAAATGTGTATATTTTATCATGATAAATTGTGCGAGAGCCAAGAATCTAAATAATATAGAGACTCGAATCCTACACAGATTTTCTAGGTTTCTGAAACTGCAATCTTTTTCGGTCGTTCTTCAAGAATGAGATACTGATACGAAGATGTTTTCGTCGAGATTTTTTTTAACGTTATCCTTGATCTTCGAATTCTTCTTGGGCTATACACGAGCTTCTTCCGTTATTTTTTATCGTTTACATTAATAAATAACTTAATTAAATGTATTCGCAATGATTTGCTATTTTTTTTTATCGAAAATTGCATCGTTATCATCGTGCCTTTCTGATTCTAAAGTTTTAAAAACTTTTTTCTTTTGTTTATATAAGACCTCTAAACATATTATATTTCCTTGTAAGGATTTTCTATAAGCACACTCTATAAATCTGTTATATAAATAAGGGTTTAATTTTTGCGGTAACGTAGATTCTTTTTAGAACTCGCTTAGTTCTTGAATATGTAGATTCTTTCATCCCTGAATCATTGAATTGATACTTTTAATTATTCTGGACTATGCTTCCACGGATTTAATAGATTAATTACTATACCTTTCAGACTTCTATACTTTTGGTATATTCGATATTCGGAATAAATACAGGATCCTCGGATATTATTGGATATCCTTAATCTTCAGCATCTTCTTATTAATATTTTTTCGTATTAGCTGTGGTCGCGACATTTCTTAAGACACTTCAGAATTTATCTACCGAAGATGTATGAACTGAGAGTCTGTGCGAAGCTAAGAATGCTTGAGGACTTGAAGAAGCCGAATTACTTAAAGCAAAGAATACTCCAAGTTTTCTAGAGAAAGAGTATTTAATTCAGGGATCTATGAGAATCTAATGATCTGAGCGTTTAATCGAGGGATCCCTAAGGGCTATCCCGGTACAAATACGGCGCACGCTGCATACTGCCGATTGAAATTAACATTAAACAACTATCGTTAAGCGTACTAGAACGCTATATGTGTGTGTATGCAGGAATGTATATGCGGTATTAATTATATGTGGTATGAGATAATTCTCTTCTTGCCTGTACTGTGTTTGCGGCAGATAAATAATAAGTTGAATAGGGATGTACGATAAAATATTACAATATTATTTTTCAGAATTTTCTGATTATTATTTAATTATTATATCATTGCTATTGTTATTATTATTAATATTATAAATTTTTAATATAAGATTATTATTATTATTAATTATTATTGTTCGGTTTCAAGTTACTTTTAAAGGCATTTTAATGATGAAGTTTTTCTAGTTCATGTAATTCTAACTTTAATTAAGTTATAATTCTCATTACGCGATTGCAAAACGAATATATAAACGGAAGGAACAAGAAAATCACACACAGTCTCAGTATCGTATCTGATAGACTTTTGATAATGTCTATAGTTGCATTGTCAGCGATGAACTAGAAGTTAATAAATAATGTATATACTGATGCTCATTAATCTTCTTACGATATTGCAAAACTCCTCCTTTTTTGCATATCCTTCGGTCGGTTTTCGCGAAATGAATTTCCACTTCTCTCTCTTTTTAAATCTATTATGTTATTAAATGTAATCAGATTCGTAAATGTTTCATCGCCAAATTCTTAGGTAGTCGAACATTGAATTCTAGAATTTAATTCATGGATTAATTTGAGTTTTCTCTTTAAGCTGATTACGAATTTTAATTTTTGTACTTCCTTTATTTGAGCAATTATGTTCTTAGTTTTCGAAAAGCATTCCTTTTTGAGCATCCCTGAATTATTGGATCGAGAATCGCCTGCACGAACTGATTTTTTCACTGTGCATGAACGAAGTTGATATGCGGTGCAGACAGTTGTGCATTTAGTATTTGATGCACGCAATACAGTTCACATTATAGCATTTGACTAAGAAAAATTATTGATATTTTTGATTATATACATGTTTATTATATATTTATAATTGTACTAATGTAATAAGAGCTATATATATATATATATA
>NW_017259361.1:928474-930915 GCF_001594045.1 Atta colombica
TGATATAATTATATTATTCATTTTCGGATTGTATAGATTTGTTGATGAAACCATACATATAATTATTATTATTAATGTTATAACAGTAATAATCATAATTATAATGATATGTATTATATAAGTATCAAAAATTTTTCTCTCAGTATCATACTATCACAATTGATTTTAATTTCTGATCTTGAACTATAATTTTATTGTATTCATAAATTGATGTTTGTACAAATTTTGTTCGCACATATTTTCAATGGAGAACAACAGTCTCGATATGTCCAAGGATTTAAAAATATGCAAATCTACAAACCTCGCAATATGCAAAAATCTTGAGTACCTATAAATTTCCAAAGACACATTTCCCGAAGGTTTTAAAGTTCCACCTTATTCGTAGATTTGTATGATCTAAGAATGACGAAAAATATCTCTGAGAATCTAAAGGATTCGCACGAGAATATCGCTGCGGATCTTAGAGTCTCAGCGTAATTAAATAAGCATGTATTAGTCATTTACTACTGACAATGCACCGCTGACAGATCTATAAAGACTGACGACTCGAACATGGTGAACGGTGTGGACGACGCTGTAGTTGCGAATGCGCACCTGCCGGCAGTAGCCACGTCGACGATAACGACAGCTACGGCGACGACAACGGCAACGACGGCGACATCAGCCGCAGCGACCACGGACGATGCCGAGATGATAACCAGGTGCGATTGTAACAACGTCGTCATCGTCCCTCCTCCTACTGCCTCTTCACAGAACTCCCAATCGCAAACTGGAATGGCCTCTGCCTTCCCTATAGTAAGTATCTTATTATCTTTTGAGAGAACTTCATTTTTTACAAGTTGAAAGTATATTTAGCTCTCGAAGATCTCTGAGGAAAAGAGAAAGAGAAATAGTGTTTTTTGTAGATTTTGATTTCCTGAATGTGATAAAATTATTAAAAAATTTGTAGCGTTTGGAAAACATTTGGAAAATTGAACATGGATATGATGTATTTATTTCAATATTCTTGTTCAATTTTCGAGATATTCCTCAACAAACGCCAATTTTTAATAACATTATTGTATCGAAGAGATCAAAATCTACAAAATACTATTTCTTTTATTTATTCTTTTTAGCATCCTCTTTTTTAAGCATAATGTCATTGGAAGATATAAGGAGGTAAAAGTTCTTTGATTTAGAATTAAGAGGCAAGAGCTTCGGATGATAGAGAACTTAGAAATGGAAAAACGACTTAACACTAAGAATTCAGAAATCTATTCGATTGAATAGATTATAAATAAATAGATTATAAATTAAATAAATTAAATAAATAGATTATAAATTAAATAAATTAAATAAATAGATTATAAATAAAGTTAAATTATATAAAGTTCCAACTAAGTAAATAATCAAATAAAGATTCTAGAAATGCATATAATAATTTTGAAATTATTGGATGCTGCAAGTGATATTTATAAAATTTGATTTATATATTTTATAAATCTTTCTATGAAATTTTATTCAAAATTATATGTTATATTTGGCGATTTTTATACTTTGTGTTAATGAATATTTTTACCGCTAGCTAATAAATATTTTGTTCTTTGCAGGATCTTACGAGGCCAAGCTATGCCCAAGTAGCGCAACATTGCCGCGAGCTACCTTGTACAAAACACAAAACAGAAGAGAGGGATAGAAATGTTTAAAAATTGCACGTAAGTATCTTTTTTCTTCAAATGATCTTCGAAGAAGTTGTGCACGTTGAGAAAACGGTCAAGATTTAATCTTGTTTAATAATTTAATATTATAAATATTAGTTTCTCAAATTTAAATTGTAAATTTTTCATTTCTTAAGATTATCTTTAAATATTAGCTTTTCATAAAACCTTCTTGAGATCTTACAAGAGACATGTCACAAACCATCCGGAACCGATTTGATTCTCCTTGAAATATTGTTAAACAAAAAATCTAACACGTATTTTTTTATACATGCATTGACTCATATTCAAAAGATATTTACAAGAGTGTGTATCTATTCTTTTATATGTCCTATGAAGGTGACGGAAGAAAGAAAACATCTTGAGCGGCGAAAGCAGCTTAGATATAACGAAGCAAGAAGCCAAAATCTACAAATTACCACGCGTCAACGGGGTAATTGAACGATAATTAGCTGTGCTATATATGCTATGACGTCATCGCCATCTTCTCGGGGTCGGATTGGATCGAGAATCAGGATATCGGAGCTCGCCGCTGCTTTCACTTACCTATCTGACCCCCTCCCCCCGATACTCCCTTCTCAAACCGACGCCGTCACGTGCTGTAGGCGTGAGGAAGAGAGAACTTTTTACATTGTACAGTGACGTCTCGCCTATGATCAACGATCGATCGATCGACGAATCGATCAAGAGAGAGAGAGAGAGAGAGAGAGAGAGAGAGAGAGAGAGAGAGAGAGAGAGAGAGAG
>NW_017259361.1:931015-931601 GCF_001594045.1 Atta colombica
AATGAATGAGTGATAGAAAGTATGTTTGTGTGTGAAAATGTGAAAAAGACTCGCCGCGCACTATTGTAGCGGCACATTTGCAGGCGCTACTATTATACAGGGTGATCGGAGAGTCCTGCGGGGCAAGTTTGTCGCCGCAGTTTGATGATGTTGATGGTCTTGTCGATATATTTGCTTAATCGGCACAATTGTTTTATTCGCTTTATTGCAATTTGTAAAATGCAATGATTCGATTGTAGTTTATTCGTGATTGGAGGACGTGAAGAATTTAATGTCTTGAAAATTTAAAAATTCGTTATAGGATTTAGATGATCTAGATATATAACGCGTTAAGCGCGGACGAAAAGAACGACCAGCTTGGCAACAGAAGCCCCGGACACTCGGAGCAAATGACGCTCAATTATCGGCTCGCCAATGAGAATTATTAGGCTGGCGATGAGATCGACAAGAGGAGCAATTGAGGAAAAAAATCTAACAAATTGGGAATCTAAGATTCCATGCGGATATAAATGTAATAAAAAAAAAATAAGGTTTGTTAAATAAAATGATTCATCAAAGTCCGGTTTTTCAAATATATTATATATAT
>NW_017259361.1:931747-933932 GCF_001594045.1 Atta colombica
TACACACACATATATATATATATCTGTATAGATATATATACACATACATATATATATATATATATATGCATATATGTGTATATGTGTATATGTATAGATCTAAAGAATTTGCGAATTAAAAAATTCAAGGTAAAGATAAATAATTGTCTAGAATATGCCTCAGATAAATGTGGGAGTGAGTTACTGACGGCATTTTAAAGAAAGGAAAAAAACGGTTTTTCTCTCGACAGCACCAAGCGCATGGCTGCGCGGCTTCCCGATCACCCGGTACATCGCGCAAGAGAAGAGTATTGTTATATATCGTTTTTGGTTCTGTGATTGAGGTATATATTTGTTAGCTTGTAAAAAACGCGTTAAAGAGATAAGATTATATTACTCTTTTAAAGGGAAAACCCCTTCCCCCCGCCCCTCCTTCACGCGTGCAGGGCCGAATACTAATGTTATAACCGGAATAAACACATGTCTATTAGATATATATACATATATATATATTTGTGCCAAAAAAAGCACTTTGCTTGACGAAATCTCCCGAAACGTGCAACGAAGTGGATGCCGAAATCAAGATTGAAATTCTCGCCAAGTGGCAAGCGGTGTGGAATTCTCCAGAAAGAAATTCCGCTCTCTTCCACATTTTTCATCCTTTATGCAAAAAGAAAAAAATTCAAAATAATGGAAAAAGGAATGAGAGATTGTATTTTATAAATAGAGGAGATTACAATGATGTGTACGAGATTATGTATGGTTAATGAATTGTTGTATATCGATGATGAATAATGATGATGAGGAGGAGGTGAGGGAGGAGGACGGTCGAGAAGCATACGAATTCGTGTTTTATGCGGTTAAAGAGTGTGAGAAACTTTGTTGCGAGAAAATCGGCGGTGACCATATTTGTACCGTATTTGTAAAATTAAAACAAGAACGAAGAGAGCAAGTTGAGGAATGATCTTGGAAGACGTGCATTTTTCTTAAAAATTGTACTTTTTTTACAATATAATTGTAATCATGATTAAATTAATATCTTAATACCGTTAGTAATGGTGTGTGTAGCATCACGTTGCGTGTGTAATGTACGACGTGTAAGCGCGTTACAAAAGAAGGATGAATTAAATTCTTAGAGAATGTATATTACGATGTGCTTGATGAGTCTCTCGAGATATGCATTACGCAATAAAGTGGGCGCGGAATTAAACGGAATTAACATATATAATTCGCTTTTACACACCTCATTAATTTATTTTAGATATTTTTACACGTGTATATCTCGTCTTGATTATTCCTCAATTTGTAAGATTCACTTTAGGCATGCTAACGTTTAAAGTGGATTTAAATTCACTTTCACTGCTTGAATTCTTCAATTCAAATCCTCGAGTTCCAAGAGGAATTCTTTCTTTTGGATCCTCCCGAGGACCTTCCTCCGGAGTTTCGCACTTCAAAACCTCAATTTTCATTCATATCCCATCACTACCACGATTTTCATCTAATTTTTTGTGCCCATTTCCAGTAAAACTCTAAAAAATTTGCTTTTAATTTTTTTAGACATCTTTCCGATTTGCATCAATTTATTTCGACAGTCTCATTCTCTTCTCGAGTTTCCTTTTCTTTTCTTTTTCTTTTTACAATTCCAGCTCTCGATCGCCACTAATTTGTGCCCAATCTTCCGTCCATCTCGACAATGTGTAAATCTCTAAAGGAGATTTATGTTGTACTCGATTTAGTGACAATTTCTTGGACTTCTACGTTGTTTTGTTGAGATGGGCGATTCCAATCCTTGTTCTCCGAACTTTTTCAATTTCATTCATCTTTTTTTTTTTTTTTCAGTTTTCAATCGTCTGAGTA
The DNA here is from genome assembly GCF_001594045.1 of Atta colombica. Lineage (NCBI taxonomy): Eukaryota > Metazoa > Arthropoda > Insecta > Hymenoptera > Formicidae > Atta > Atta colombica. The sequence goes on from NW_017259361.1 coordinate 933,584, forward strand.
TGATTCCGTTACTCTTCCAACTTTTTCGTCTACAGTTACTTGCGAGCGAGCATCGTCTATCACGGTAGTCATCGTCGATTTCGGAAACTATCGGGAGCGGCCACTTCCGATCTGCGTGAAACTTGACTCCCCCCGCCCCCCTTTTTTAACTAACCGCCCATTATACTCTCCGCTGTGTCGCGATTTTTTTTGTTAGATTATTCTTTCTATTTTGACCCTTAGATCATGAGATGCATCTTGAGAAATCTTAGGGTCACGTTTTTATTCGGCTAAGAGAAAGATAGAGAGAGAGAGAGAGAGAGAGAGAGAGAGAGAGAGAGAGAGAGAGAGAGAGAGAGAGAGAGAGAGA
>NW_017259361.1:934032-934236 GCF_001594045.1 Atta colombica
GAGAATGAAAATAAATGTGCGCGAGAGAATTTGCTAATTCGGAGTAATTAGTATTGCGAGAATCGAGACGACTAATTGAGCACGCATTTAAGTGCCTCAAAGTATGTTGTATATTATTGATTATCTATTACCACTATTAATATTAATTAGTACTATTTGATTGCTCTATTATATTATCATTATTTTATTATTATTATTATTATT
>NW_017259361.1:934415-935955 GCF_001594045.1 Atta colombica
TATATATATATATATATATAAAGATGGTATAAAAGAAATATAAAGAAAGGTATAAAAAGGATGAAAAATCGATCTCGAATGAGATGCAACAAGATAACGTTGTGTCGACGTACATACTGCTATACTTTGAACTTACGATGCTGCCGTTTCATTTATACACACGTACACAGGGCGTTTCGAAATAGGATTGTCAGCTGTTTCTGTTAATATTGAGTTGAATAAATCAAATAAATGATATGTCAGACAAATATTGTCTCTCAGAGAATCGTATACACACAGTGCTGGAAAGACATTCCCCTGGATTCTTGCGATTTTTTTGGAATTAACAAAGCTGATCATGTGCATTGAAAAAATATATATATACGTATATTGTACATATATACAGGATATCCCATAAAAACTGTATCATATATTTCTTAAAGGTAGATTCCTGAGATAATTTTAAAATGACTCTAATATCAAAATGTTTTTGAATAATATTGAATTATAAACATTTAGGCCGGTATTCAGTCAGATCTTATTATATATTCAAGATCATCTTAAGTACAGTCTTAAAACGAACCAATCAGAGGGCCATATTAGTCTTAAGATATTACTTAAGACAATCTTGAAATAAAAATGGACTATGAATACCATCCTTAAAGTTAGCGAATCGTATTGTCTACAGTCAGGTATGATACGTACATGTATCACACCTGAACGCGCCAATTTTAATTCGCTAAATGCTTACGATTTAAGAACTGTTACAGTCTCGACATCTTGATGTTAGGATTTTCGTCTCAAAATGATTTTAGGAATCTATCCTTAAGTGTTACAGGCTTTATGCATTCCCTGTATATGTGTGTGTGTGCATATATAATGTATGTATTTGTAAATATACAGGATGTTCCTGCATAAATGACTATCTCTTTTCATTTCGTAAAATTTATGACGTAAACTTACGGAGATCTAATAAATATAATAATAAATTAAATGGTTCTAACTAAACTTTTCTAACTAAACTCTATTATACATATAGTTATACACATAGAAATTTATATTATGACAACAAAATATTTAGATGTAAAATTTTGCAGGCAACTACTACTTCTCAATTTTGGCTTTGTGGCCATCTTTCGAATCTCTCATTGATCAGATGACGATATTAACACGTCAATCGTCAATGCAAAAGGTAGAAGTTGGCCACGTCACAGGACAAAAATTGAAAAAGTAGTAATCGCAAAACTTTAAATCAAAATAATTTGTATAATTTGTAAAATAATTTTGTTTTATCATAAATCATTGTATTCGTTAGAATGGACAACTTTTATTATATCAAAATATTTATTTTTTGCAAAAGTTATGCATATCCTTGTTTTCTAATATGGATAATTTTTTTAAGTGACTACTGTGTTTGCAATAGAGTTTAGATAGAACCATTTAATTTGATATTACATTATTAGATATATCTCAATTAGTTTACGAGATAAAAAGCGATGGCCATTTGTACGGAGACTATATATATATGTGTATATATATGTATATATATATATATATAAAT
>NW_017259361.1:935965-936803 GCF_001594045.1 Atta colombica
ATAGACACACACACACACACACACACACACACGTATTGAACTTTCAAATTCTCATATTAATATTTTTAAACTTGAGAACCAGAAATTATTAAAGATCAAGATCCTTCTAGAGAGCGATTAAAAAAAATTGGTAGTTCTAAGATTCATCGCTTCCGTAACAAAGTTACATCGATAACAATAAGAGATACATCTGATCACGCGCTGTTATTGTTAAGATACAGCAATGATCGGCGAAATACTAATTTTCAAGACGATTCAACAGGTGCTCGTAGGAAGGACCAAAGACTCCAGTTATACGAGAGAGAGAGAGAGAGAGAGAGAGAGAGAGAGAGAGAGAGAGAGAGAGAGTCCAAATGTTTAAGATAATAAATTAAAAAAAGAAAACGCAGATAATTCGAACAGGAAGAGTTGCAGGATTCCCGATTCACGGCGATTCGTGAGTTCGTCACACGGAATCGATGCGAGATTTTCCTAGGAAGTCGGTAAGAACCAAGAAATTCCGAGGAATGATCTTTCTTCGGGCGATTCTCTGGAAATCATTTAACGTAATATTTGTCGTCCACTGTGTATTTCTGCGAGAGAAAAAAAAGAGAGAAAGATATATTGTATATCCCCTAGTTTCTGTATCCGCGAAGCGCGTCGTCCGAGAGGAGTAGTGGATGCGCCAGAGAAAATGATCCAATGATCAATCGTCGATCGTCGATGAAGCGGAAACGCCGGATTGGTGCGATGTGTGAATCGTTCAATTCGCACACGTTGTGCTCTAGGCGAGTCCTAAAGCGCATTTTATTAAGAATATAATATACGAGAGGCGATATACAGATTATAAATATATATA
>NW_017259361.1:936903-956146 GCF_001594045.1 Atta colombica
TTGCCGCCACTCTCCAACGATGTAGTAAAATATATTCAATGTATATATATTATATACGCATATGTATACTACTACACACACACAAAACGGGATAGGCTAAGCATTAATTATATATTATACATACGTTGATGTATGTGTGCGATAATGTAATGTCGCGATGTGCGTTTCATGATTCTACATTGAGACTTGCGCCGTCGACTCTCGCATCGCGGATTCGTAAAGGAATTCGGGCGGGGAAGGGGGGGGGGGGGAATTAGCAAATCGCGTAATCGCGCGCCTTATTGATATACGCGCGAACGACTTTTTAACGTTCTATCAGAGACGACCTCCAGTCCAATATCCTTTCTTTGAATTAACACGGGTTCTTTGGTTCTATGTTTTCCGTTTTTATCCTTTTCCTCTATCTTCACACGTACGCGTCTGTTGCTTTCCGCTATTGCTACACGTGCACGTGGAGACAAAGAGCGCGGTGTAATTGTAGTTGTGGCTAATGAAAATTAGATCAAGAGATCTATAATGCCTATAGATATTAATTGCGGGAGAGAGATGGTGTGAAAGAAAAATAAATATTGGGCCCGTATGATTAATAGCGTCTTTTGAATAGCGTTGAATAGCGTCTTAAATGAGTTAAAGAGTGTATAAGAGAAAGAGAGAGAAAGAAATTAGATATTGCGAAAGTACTTTGCCCGTTAATTTAAATGCATTATACGGCTAATTGTGTGCTATTTATGTGATTTTGATAGAGCCGCTGAAATTAAGAGATTTAGTCTTAGCGGATCGAGCTTTCAAATCCGCCCGGGTTCCGAGAAGAGATCAGGTCTTTTTTTAAATTAATCCTCCGAAAAAAAATTCCGATAAATCGGCGTTGCGCATAACGGTGAGAGTTCATAGAAAATTGCATCGTGAGAGAGAAGAGAGAGAGAGAGAGAGAGATAATGAAATGTACTTTGATCCCGTAATTGTCCATCGGAATCAAACGCATTGCGGCAAAACTCTCTCCGACGATTATGTCGATTAATTATCAAACTGAAAAGGGAAAGAAAAAAATACAATAGCAACGTTTCGTTGGCGCATCAGGATAAGCTGTGATTATATAAAAAGAAAAAAAAAGAATATGAAGAAAACAGAACCGGAGCAAGAGAAGGACGCAACAGGATGTGTATTCCTAGAAAGTCTGATTTTGTAAACTATTCTACGAGGAAAACACTTGTGTATTATATATATATGATATGCGATATATATGATATGATATATGATATGATCTATGACGTTTGTTTATTACTATGTAAAGTGACAGATTTCGAAATTAAACATTAATTACTGTTAATCGCTGCATTTTGAATCTACTCTTTCTTTTCTTTCTTTTTAAGGCCACTCATTACTGCTGCCTCAGAAGCGAGAAAACTATAAAAATTCTTGCGAAATATTTTAATAAAAAAGTTTTTCAAAAAATTTTGCATCGATAGAATATAAAAATTTATAAAAAAATATCAAAACTTTCTTATCTTTTTATTTTGAAAAAAAATTAATCACATTAATTTCTATATACAAGAATCTTACTGGATTGTACGTGTAAATACACAATCAATAAGAAAATAAAGCTCATAAGCCATAAATTATTTACAGATTTTAATATGTTTAACAGCATCATTAAGATCTTTATAAGATGCCTATGAATATCAAATTATTAAATTGCTAGATAATTTAATATGTGATATTACTACTATACTTCTACTAATAAATAATGTTTTAAAAATCAATTCAGTGCAGAGTTTGCATTTGATAGTATACATTCGCATCGAACGATTTAAGCACTAAAGATCCAGCTTCGATCTATAGGTTTTATTTCCTATTTGTGTATTTATTTGTATATTATTAATTTAATAGTTTCATAACTGTATACATAACTCATTTCGCTAGTTAAATTATTTTGTGGTTCATTTCCAGAATGCAAACCTTTGCATAACGCATAAGAAAATTAATCAGTCTTTTATTTCATGGAAAGGAAGGAAATGAAGGATTTTAATTGATTCATTTTCTTATGCGTTATATACAAGACTATCTTTTTTACAAATTTCATAGACTTGTATAAATCTATAGTTCTATCAATTGTAAGTTTATCTTATTGAAACCATAGACTTATATATGTATATATAAATCTGTGATTACATATTTCCGTTTTGTTATATTTTACAGGAATTATTGTTATCTATTTTCTTGTTTCTGAGGTAGTAATGGTGATAAACAGGCGTAAACTTTGACTCTATTCTGTCATTTTTAACAATTATTATCGAACAATTTGTTGTCAGTGAACTTTTCCTCTTTTATAAATGATATATGTTAATCATTAATAATATAACAAAATTATTTAACTGATAATATTCGTTGTTGAATTTATGATAAATTTGTCGCTATTTTATTATTATAAAATATGAAAGATTGCAATAAGGCCATAAATATAGATAGTTGAGTGAGAATCATCGGAAAATGAACAGGAAAATGTCAGATGCTGAAAAAGCAGACTCTGACTGAATGGATATCTGAGTTTTATCAAACATGAAAAATGTTCATATTCTTCACCTTCGAGTTCCTTAGATCATGTTAATATTTAAACAAAATAATTTACACGTCCACTTACAAAGCTAGCGCAATAAAAAAATAAGTTAACATTCATTAAAACAACATTATACATTTATGTCTAATAACAACCTTATTGATTGCTCTTGCGAGCCTTTCACCGACGTGACACTCGATTCTGTCATGATTTCGCCATAAGACAAAGAGCAGTTTATTTCTTGCGGAAAATATTCGGTATGCTAGATGATCCGGTTTTATGTTGAAAGATCTTGCTCATCCTCTGACGCATGTCCTCGACTCCTTGACCAACATTCACTGTCGCCATCGACAGGGAAAGTCCGGTACTCGAGGGTGTCCTAATGTAAGAAATAACTTTTTACAAATGTTTAAACATTTTATATGTGTATCAAAAAAAATATTGCAATCTTTTAGTTAATGAGTGTAATGTTTTTAGAAAAATATTCAACGATATCAAAAGATATCAAAAATCAACAGATTTAAAGATTACAATTAATAATAAAGTATAAAATTATATTTATTTTTAATAAAAAATTTTTCATTTGTTATTGTATCTATATAGTTATTTACAATTATTAATTCATGATTTATTACAAATACGATTAAATATATTTACATTATTTAAAATTATTTTTATTTAATACCTGTCTATCGGCTTTGATAGATCTTGCTTGGACTCCGCTTCTCTGAGTAGAGAACGCACTGCATCTCTTTGCTGAGGTAGGCATTGATTTACTAATGCCTCAAGATGTCTTAATCCCGGTAGTATTACTCCGGAAACGCATTGACTACTTAACGGACAGTAAACCAGCACAGAGTATGCTTCTACCAACGCGTTTATCAATTCAATCTTATGACTCTGCTGAAGCGCGAACGATGCAATCGTCGATAAGTGCGTCGCTATTACTGTAATTAACAATAGCTCAGTATAATAATAATAAAATTTTAATAATAAGAGCATTTTTTTATCAAAATTATGATAGAAAATTTATATCCCACTCTTTTATATTTAAGAGTGTATTTCTCAAATTAAATATATATATATATATATATATATATATGTACAGAATAACGTACTGTTTTCTATATAATTCTGCGGACAAGTAGGAGCGATGACTGCAAACGTGGATACTAATGATGTTGCCAAAGTTTGGGAGAGTTCTTGAGGATCCTTCGCGATTGTCTCTAATGTTAAACGTCCTTTATCACGTGCTTCCCTCACCTTGCATTCCGTTATTATACGGCCTATCGTGGAGATTGCAGCGCAACGCACATCACTAAAGATATTTATTCGATTATTGCATGACACAAAATGAAAAATATTAATATTGCTCGAAAGTGATATATAGTTTGAAATCAATAATTTGTATCAATATAAATAAAGCAATATAAGAGTCAACGCGGATACTGGTGCATAAAATTATAAAATTTAACCATATTATTAGATTCACTATACGATATTGCTGGATTTATTATACGTTTAAGGATTTTGAAATAATAAAGATTTTAAGAAACTAATATGTTAAAGAATGAAATGGAATTTCAGATATATGCATGCATAAATAGAGAAGCATCTCTCACACTTCAGGATCGCTGGCGAGTGTTACAATGGCTGGTACGATCTTGGCGTTTGCTAGTTGGTCTGAAATGTGCGCTATAATGGAACCGAATAATGTTGCTGTTGCACATCTTACAGAGGACCTCTGATGCATTACACCTGTAAAAGAAAAACTTTAAATTTATTACTATAATTTAAAAATATTCTGCAGAATATTATAATAGAAATATATCGATTCTAAGAAAATATAAATTTAATAAAATATTCGCTAATATACATAATATAATATGATATAATGTAATATAATAATATATAACGTGTGTGTGTGTGTGTGTGTGTGTGTGTGTGTGTGTGTGTGTGTATATATATATATTGGGAGTACAAATTAGTTCGGTCCGTTTTTTTGTTCAAAAATGCATTTATTTCAAAACAAAATGAATGAACAGATCAATTAAAGTATTGTCCATCGCTGCCTACTACTTTTTCCCATCTCTTAGGCAATTTTCGAATTCCATCGAAAAATGACTCGTCTATGGAGGCGATCCAATTTTTTCAATTTCTGCGAAAGAAATGAACCGGTGACTTGCTGCATCCTTGTTGGAACAACCAATAATCAGAAGGAGCAATGTCCGGAGAATATGGCGAGTGCGGTAAAACATTCCATTTGAGCGTTTTCAAATATTTTTTTATGACTTTAGCGACATGAAGCCGAGCGTTGTCATGAAGAAGAATAATCTTTATCATCTCTTTGCTCGTATTCCGGCCGTTTTTCTCGCAATGCACGGCTCAATTGTAGTCGATACCGATCCGTAATGGAATCGCCAGGTTTCAGCAGTTTCATAGTAATACAAGACTCTTTTGGTCCCACCAGATACAGAGCATGATCTTCAAACCATGAATGTTGTGATCGTGGTGTTGATGTAGAGGTCGATGGCAACGATTGACCGGGCTTAGCGTAGTATTTTTTCTTTTTGGAGTTGTCATAGAACATCCACTTCTCATTTCTAGTCACAATCCAATGCAAAAAACTTTTTTTCTGTTGTCTTTGAATCAGCTGTTCTCAGCTGTTGAAAAATCGTCTTTCAACATCTCTCGATTTCAGTTCATAAGACATCCAATTTCCTTGTTTTTAAATCATTCCCATGGCTCTCAATCGTATAGAAACTTGTTGAGTTATCCCCAATGATTCTGCAAGCTCCTCTTGCATTTGACTCTGATCTTCTTCGAGTAATGCCTCTAATTCTTTGTCTTCGAATTTTTTTGGCTGTCCAGAGCGAGGCTTGTCTTCAACGCTGAAATCTCTATTCTTGAAACGTCGAAACCATTCCCTACATGATTTATCAGTTGGAGCAGTGTCACCATAAACCTCGACAAGCATTCGATGGGCTTCAGCCGCACTTTTCTTCCAATTAAAACAGAAAATCAAAACCTCCCGCAAATGCTGCTTGGTTAACACAAAATTCGACATTTCAAATACAGTAAAAATCAAGATTTTTGTATGAAATTCAAAGCGATATAAACTGAATATTATTAGCAGATGTTTAATCTCTTTAACCGCCAAAATCAGCTGTCATTATGAACCATTCACAATAGCTGGAGCCATCTTTAGGGAAACGGACCGAACTAATTTATACTCCTAATATATAAAATACATATAGAATTATATATATAAAATAGAACATTATAGAATTTTTTAAATAAAACAATTATAGTTTAAACTAGAAATAAGATTTTTTAAAGTCTTATAATATTTTCATTTATTATATAAGACTTGGCACTATTTCTTTTCTACAAAACTATTAATGATAATAATACACGAAAGAAGATATAAAATAGAAAAAGATACGAACCATCCCATAGACTAGAAAGCACATATTCTTGTATCTGTTCACGAGCGCATAAAATATTAGCTGCGATTTGCAACCAAGATATACTAGTGCCACTCATAGATAAAACTACGAGGAATTGTTTGAAATAATTTACGAGCTCCGTGAAATCGAAAGTACTTAGAATCACTAAGTAACTTGGAATCAATGGAAAGCTCATATTCTTCTTATCTACCGATAATGCTGTTAATTGCTTCTCAAGTTCTGATACTTCCAAGGAAAATATTGCCTGTATCTGAAATAATATTTAAAATTCTTAAGCATCGCTAATATTTTAAAAAACATTGTACAAATTAAAAACTAAAAATTAAAAAAAATTCAAGAACACGGAAACAACTTATCTAATTTGAAGAATCTATAAAAAGAATTAAAAAATTTAGAAACAATTCAAAATTTAATAAATCTGAATCATCAGAGTTATTAAATATTTTAATAATATTTCTATGTAATTCTATAAAATGATATTTTACATTTACCCTGGATTGTGTAATGTATTTTCCAAAACCCACACACAAAGAATAAATGTATGTTAGAAGGGCTTTTAGAACGTTTTCTTGAGCTGCATCCACAGATTTCATCATATCCAAAACTTCAAATACTCTGTAAAAGAAAATGCAAGATTTTGAAATCAATATCTTAAAAAAGAAATAAACTTTTGAAGATTCGTATTAGAAATATTTAATTTTTCAAAGCTGTAACATGTTTTGAGATGTCGAATAAATAATTGAACGCTATAAAGAAATCAATTTTTATAAAGTAATTTGTAATTTTAATAATATATAATTATATTATTTTTAATATAATTATTTAATAATATAAAAATAATATCTTCTAGAAATAAAACAATAAAAAATATTTACAATTTGTTCGTAAACCATTCTAATTCCGGCCAAGATGCGCCCTCCCAGGAGTTGGAAAAGAAGGTATTGAGAAGAACACCCACGTCGACTGAATCCTCGTAGAATATTCTCGGGTCGATGATATTGGAGTGACACAACGCCAGAAATTCCTCGGCTGCACCACAAAGTTTCTAGAAAACTTTTGTGCTTTTGTTTTTGTGCGAGCTTATGAGCTTTATACAAAAACTGCTAACATTTTTTTTTACAACAATATTTTTGGAATTTTAAATCTCTTTTATGTATATTTGTAACATAAAATTTCTCCATCAAAAAAAAATCTTTAATTACTTTCAATATATTTTACTCGCATCTATGTAGGTGTCAAATTCTTCTAAATTTTTATTTTCAAATCAGTGAATTTTATTTTAACTTTTATTTCAAATTTAATGTAATTTTAATGTGAATTTCTAAACTTTTAAATCTTGAAATATTTCAAATATAATTTTAGCTTTCCTATTTTTTTTATTTGACTATCATTTATTTCACCTTTCAATTACTGAAATATACGTTCCTGTTTTGTATTTACTTCTTCTAATAACTCACACAAATCTGGTGACGTATCATCTTTGATGCAGGCTCGCACCGCATCAGTATTTGCAACGCACAAGACTGTATAAGGTAAGATGCATTGCAGAATACTGATCGATGGCGTCAATTTCTCTTCGTCGACATAGTCTTTCTTGTTTGGCGAAGTCTGGGAGTGAATCGACTTTAACTGATTCTTAACTTTTGAGATTATGCGTGGTAACAGATTTAGATGCAACCTCCTCAGGGATAATGCCCACTGTGCCAAAACTGGTAATAATACCGACGATGCTGTCTCGACAACCAATGACGACGTGTCGTGGAGTGCTGTCAACACCAATTCCTCGCACTGCAATTTTTATGTAACAACATATCAATAATACAAAATATAACAGGGTGTTTATTTTGAAATCTTGTAAAAAAAGTTTCCTGAAAAATAAAATTAAAGATGCTATATGGGAAAGAAATGACTTGAAAATTTCCTGAAAATTTTCCAAGTTTTTTTTCAGGTAAATACTATATATAAATAAGTTTATAAAAATAAGTTTATAAAAATGATAAAAGAAACGATAAAAAGATAGAAAAATATGTAAAATAAGATATTTACTTGGAAGTATTTATCAGGATCATCCATCAAAGCTATGAGTAGCGCGAGGCTTTTCACTACACTAATTCGTACAACAGGATCTTTGTCCTCCAATAACATTTGTTGCAACATTGACAGCATTAGTGAATTTCTGATGGAAGCTGATGTGTAGGATGCCAACACAGAGCAACATTCGACAGCTAATAATCTTCTCTCTGAATACTTATGCTGACTTTGTTCCCAACAAATTGTTAGAATTTCTTCCGTTTCCAGCGACTCTTCTGCGAGCTTCGCCATGACAATTAAACCTGACATAAAAACTTTCTAATAGATTTATTCAGTAAATGAAAAATTTGTTAATTATAAGTATTCTTTATACATTGCAAAATTACACAAGTGCAACTTCTTTTCTAAAAAAAAAAATTTTTTTTATTTATAATAAGTAATCTAGTAATCAAAATAATTAAATTGTATATTTTTTACTGACCGGCCAATATCATTTGTCGCTCATCCTCCTGCGGTCTTTTCTTTAAGTTGAATAGCATTTGTAATAACTTATCCCTCTCGCTGGAATTGGAATGGAGATAAATTGCACTAAGGATCAGAGGAATAATTTCTTCGCGTCTATTAAGGATAATGTTGGGTACTACACGTGGCAGAGTATATGCTAAAATATCAACTAATGTATCCCGAGTGATTCCATGCTTTAATGATTCTCCCACTGAGGATATTAATGATCCCGAAACATTCGCCATGCAATGTGTCACTATTTCCGACTTGAATTTATTCGGCAAATTTCTGTAATGTTCACAAATATAATTAACATATCTTAAATACTTAAAAATCTTCATATTATAAATAAAATCTTTATATTTTTCAAGTTATTATTTAATTATTTCACTTCTTTATAACTTAGAAGAAAGTTTATGTTATTTTTATATTTCTCAACTTGTTTATTATTAACTTTGACTAGTTAAATAAACAAATTACATTAATGTTTTTACAAATTAAATGTATATAATAGCATAAAATAACCTGGAGGATGCAGTTGGTAGGACAGAGGATTTCTCTGTAATATTTACTCTAGGTAACTGCAGTCTGGTCCACTCCTTATCTCCTGGATCTGTTTCATCCAGACTAACTACTGCAGAAACGCTATCATCTTCTTCTGGTTCCTGAGTAGTGATTGATATATCTCTTGGTAATGGTTCAAGTAGTTCAAATTTATCAGGAGTTGTAGAGTTGGAATTAATGGTACGGATAGTTCCACAGCTACCTGACTATAAATAAAACTACAGTAATTATATAATAAACTCAAAGCTCAATTTTTGAAAACAACAGAAAGGAATATTATAATCAAATAATGAGCATTCGTTATACAATTTGTTCCTGTATAATTTTTCAATTGTTATCAATTATAAATCAGAAGAGAGCACTAATTAATTAGCTTACTTTTACTGGATTTTCTATAACAATTTCCTTGTTTGATGAAATAACTTCCTGGAGAGCATTTTTCTCTTGCTCCAGTACTGCAATTTGCTGCTGCAACCTTTCAATCTGTTCTGCCTGCAAAAAATAGAGCTCTTAGAAAATTCACAAATTTAAGCAATCCAGAATTTAAACATTTTAAAACTTCTGAAGCTTTATTAAAGTAACAAACCATTTCCAAAGATTCATCCTTCTGTTCCTCAACATCTTCGATAACAAAGTCCGTTTGCATAGCAACGCTTATGGATGGAAGTTTGTCATATCCGTTGGCTCTCATGTATTCCCGATATATCTGCAACAATTCCGTAGGTTTGGGAATATTTAATCCCACATCTTGCCAGTCCTCGAAATCCTGCTCTTCGCATTCATCGCTGAATGTGATCGAGGTGAGTTTATATGATCTTGCCAATAGATATTCATTGATGAGAAAATTCAGCGCTCGCTGCTCATGCGGTTTTATGGGCAGTTCAGTAATCAAATTTTTTTTAGAGTTCTTGTCTGGGGTCTTCAATGTACCCTCCAATTCTGAAATTTTAAGTATTATTAATTAAAAACTGTATTATAAGTTAAAAGATTTTATCATTCAAGTGAGACATACCTGTTACTACAGTCAAATTAGCACGCAGAGCAGAAATATTTTCCTTGGCTTTGCGTAATTCGAATTCAAGAATGGCTACTCTTTCGTCGACGCCAGCTCCATCCTCTGAATATCGAGTCATATCCAACGAATCCAAGGTAGCCTGACTAGAAGATCTGGCTAATATTTCATTTATATGTAATATTTTATAATGTCTGTTTTATCGTTAAGCAATAATACTATATTATCAAAAATTAAATCAGAGACAATCAGTATTAAAATGATAATCTGATGTTAAAAGTATATACAATGTGAAATATAATAAACAGACGTAGAAAGTAAAGAAATAACATAAGCAAAGTTTATAATTTACAGACAATTTAAGGATAGATTTTAAGGATAGAAATATAAGCATGATGTTTCCAAAAATTCCATATTGTTTGCAAATTAAAATCGTTTTCAAATTTTTTGTACAAGGCAATTGTCTTACTTGCCATACTTTAGGGTTCTAACAAAGTAAGTCTGATTTCGTGATTAAAAAACAAGATACATACGCATTGAAGTATATGGCTCTGGTTTGATATTGGAGCTCTCGAAATTGTTTGGATTTGAGAAGAATTCCTTAAGGATGGACAGCTCCTTGCCAGCTTCGCATAATTCAGCATGCAATTCCAAAGCCGTCAAGAAAAGCTTCTCGTTTAGAAGTTTCGTTGCTATCTCCTCGTAGGATATCGATGTCTTTGGAGTCGCATATTCTGAAGTAACAATATTCGAGAAGAGTATTCCTGCAGTTAATCACTCTGCGGTTGTAATTGTTTTTCAGCAGTTGATTGTGTGATTCATAATCAGTATACATTAGCAAGGAGAAGATTACCTCTGTTATTCGTGGATACAGATATTTCCTCGATAATACTCGCCATGATATTATTACACTCAGCTACTTATAAGGATAAGAAATGACATATCCACGTGAGACAATATTGGTCTGTCTTGCGTAGTACGCCGCTTTGACATTAAATACTATACGTATGTAACGGAAAATGATTATTTATAAGTCAGATAAATGACAACTCATCTGACAGACAGTAATATTGTGATACATAGATTGGCGACTCGTGCGCCAAGTAAATTTTACAATGCTCTACAAGTTCATGAAATTCCCTATTAAGCGACCAATTAAAATTTAATGACGAATTCGATTGGAAGCATTAGTGCATATTGAACCTGTTGTACACTGATTTAATTTGAGTATAAAAATGAAATGCAAGTACTTCGAATTATGAAACATATATTTTACTTAATAGTACAATAAAATGCATTAGGTATTTCACAATTTATCAATTTCCATGTTTATTTATAAACATATATCTTTTATCTGTTATTTTGTATACGACGGCAGAGTGCATTTAATCGAATTCACTATAAGCAAGTTAGCTGATTTTTGAATGATGAGGTTGACTTTTTAGTTACTTTTTATTCTCTTAAGATTGCGCACCAATGTATTTTAACTTCAAGCGAGGCTTAAAATTTTTCTCCATCTCTGTTTCCTTTCAACTTTAAAAAGAGAAAGTTTTAAGTCTCACTTAAAGTCAAAGTAATGTTGGTGCAACAAGGCCTCAAGTTTTAAAAATATAAATTATACAACCTTTCATTTATAAATAAATTTAACATAAATGATTTTTATTGATATATATAAAAATTATAAAAAATGACTTGAAGATCACAGAATTGAAAATATATCAAATTAGTGCCATTTCTTCTTTTGTTTTTATATATATTATCTAATTATTAGGAATTTATTACAATTATTGGTCAAAGTAAGATTCTTGATATAATAATATAAATGAAGGATTTACTTTATTAAATTGATTGCAACGTTATCATTTCATACATGTATTACATGTGCTTGACATTATATCTTAAGTCATATATATTATTGACATTTACAAAGCATGCACGAAAATGCATAGAGAGTACAAACGTCACGATCTTTATAGTTCATTAATTCAATAAATTCAATGTTAGTTCAATTAAATGTTTTTTTTTTTTTAGAAAAGCACGTCTTCTAATATCTTTTCTAGAAACGCTATGTTTTCTCCCAATCTTCCACTTTGTTTAAAATAAGCAGACATGAATTCGAAGGATTCAAGGGAAACCATCGTCATCTTCCTCGGCCATCTCTTTGGCCAGCTCAAGATCCTGTTGTTCCCGCTCTCTGCGCTCTTCTGCAGACTCCAAATCCTTCCCGTAAGATTTCGGTGGGTAACGCATCGCTTTCACGCTCTGATTGTGCAAGTCCAGACAGAAGGTGATTCTTTGATGGAAGGCCAACAGTGGTTCCTTGGTGCAGTAAATATCCGTGGTCTCCTTACTGCGCATGTAACCATTCTCTGGATCCAAGGTGGCCTCAATAACACCGTCACGGATCGCCTTAGCCACAATAAACTCTGCATCCACGCTGGAGTCCAATCCTAGTTTGCGAGCAATGTCAGCTGGCGAGATGCGCGAATAGGAGAGCCCAATTGAACGAATCGCAGTCTTGATGACATTGTGTCGCAGCCGCAAGATCAGTGTGAATGTGTGATCCGCGCGGAACTGCGGACCAAAGTTTTCCAGGACCTCACCGAAACGTTGCAAATTACCCAGACGTACTGCCTGTGTTAATTGAAAGTACGGGGCAAGGGCTCTCCGTAGAGCGGCCTGCCGGAATATCTGTCTCTCTGGGATGTCGCCAAGGAGAAGCTCCACGGCAACCGCCAATTTCTGTACAGTTTGTCTAAATCCAACCGCCGTAGTCTGCGGCGCTTTGCGCATCGCTTGTACTAGATACTTGTGAGCAGCCGAATACTCCAATCTGGCGGCCTTTATCCTGCCGAGGTAATAGAGGAAGCGAGCCCACTCATTGTTGCTGGCCGATTCAGGAAAAGTCGATTTGAGCACCAGCTTGTCTGCTTGATCATAGAGATTATAGTGCAGATAATTGCGTAACAGGCAATTGATCAGCACCGCCTGACCCTCGAAGTCGTTGCGTAGAGTTGCAGTACGCAGACGAAGATGTAGAAAGCCGCGGATCTTGTCCAGCTGATCCGTAAGTTCGTAAGCGCGCGAGTGATAGAAGTAGCATTTGGCGGCAATCAGATCTATGGTCCTACGGTTCTGCGCGGCAATCTTCTGGACCAGCTGTTCCGAGCATTGTACTGCCTCGTTGTACTTGCCAGTGTCGATTAGTCGAATCAACACCAACAAATGAATATAACCGTCGATCTCAGGCAACAGAGATGCCGAGGAACTGCGGAACTTCTGGGTGATGGCCTGGCAATCGTCCACGTCCATCGGCTCCTCCACCCAAGCGAGCAGGGCGTCCCGTTCGACAGCGGACTTGGTGTAGAAGCCCGTGACGAGGCCGCGCAGCACGACCGGATTAAGACGACGACGGGTGTTGGGTAAGGCGCGAAGGGCACGGAGGACGAAACGTGGCTCCTTATTCTGCACCGCTTTCTCGATTTGCCGCGTGTGCTCCCGAATGTCGCACAAAGTCTGCATATCGGTGTCCCTGCGTTCACCCGCGCCATCACCATCGCCGTTGGCGTTCTGCGTGTCCGACGGATTCACATCCACGTCCATCGCCTCGACGTTTTTACCAGTCGGTATACCCATCGCTATCCCGTGATAACTATCTACTTGTATTAACTTGTGACCGCAGTCTGATTCACGACGTCTATCCGTCGACGAAGTCACAGACGACACGCACTCTTTAAATTCCTTTCTTTGAGTCCGATATTCGCTCAGGTTCTCATTGTCCACCTTTAATGTTGTATCGCTGCATATTTATGCAATTCACGTACGTTTCAAGTAAGGTTAGAACGCTCGCTTATTGGTGTACTCGGTTGCGTTCGCTTCGGCGCTCACGACGCTTTAAACATCGTTTCATCCTTGTTGCTTATTAAGGCTGTAGTCAAAGTCTCGCTACAAATGGTTTGAAGCATTTGATGGACCAAGAAGAAAGAATTTTATAAACTGACCAGTTAAAAAACGCTTCAAAACGTTTGCAGCATCGCATTAACCGTATCTTAAATATTAAACAAGGACAATTGATGCTCTCAAGCTCTCGTGAGCGTCAAAGCGAACGCAGCCTCGATCGAGGGCCTAGTTTACATCACGCATTCGATACAAGTGCTAAACTAGTAACTTTCTATTGAATTATCTTAATTTCGGTGATATCATATATATATGTAAACATATACGTGATATGCGTATTTAATTAATCATTTTCATGCATATTGTATTTAATTTTTTTAGAACATCAGTCTTCAAATAAATTTCTGAAATTGAGATTATTTCATAGAAAGTTACTAGTAATTTTAGTAACTTTAACTTTTAGTTAAGTTAGATTGGTACGCGTATCAAATATTCAATATAAAAGGGATCGAAGGGTCTGTTCTTTTTAAACTTTAGCTAAAAAGAACAAAGTCAATGGAGTTCGTAATTTTTTGTGATTGATGTCGGAATTCGGATAACGATGGCCGTTAGTACTTCGCGTGTGGAGGAGTTAATTAATTATTTTAAGTCACACAATAAAATTCGAGAACAACAGAGCCATTCGGCGAAAGTACACAGCGTAGGATGGAGTTGCGACGGCAAATACTTAGCTTCGGGCTCCTTCGACAAGTCCGTTTGTATATTCTCGCTGTGCCCGGATCGTTTGGTTAGTAAACATAACCTATGACGATTCCTTTCACGCGACGCGATTTGCCTTCCTATAAAATAAAAATTTTCCGTGATATTTTCCATACAACTTAACGCATTATATTTATATTGACGCATTATATATATTTTATTTGAAGCATTTTTCTTTCATTAATTATTTATCTGTAAACTCGATAATTACAGTAGAGAACTGAATATTAATATATATATAACAGCCGATATTAAAATGATCAAACAGTATCAGATGATATAGTTACCCTTTTTGGACGATTCCTTCTGATTTGTAAAAGAAAATGTTAAATTTTGTTGTTTTAAGGGAGCATACAACTACAATAAGTTTAATAATACTGCTTTTATTTCCTTTCTTTGGTGTAGTTATTCTTAAAAAAGAAGTTTGAAATGAAAACAAGAATCAAGTGACATCGGAATATTTTCTATGATTTTATTTAAAATTTTTTGTGTCTATTTGAATTTGAATACGTTTTAAAAAATTGCATTTTAAATATTAAAAATTTTCAAGTTAGAAAATAATTAACTTTATCGTTTGAAATGAAGTCATCTAAAACCTTTAATTTTTAATATTAATTATTTATAATAATTATATTTTTAATATTAACGTGATTCTAATCATGGTTTTGATTATGAAGTTTTTAAAATACTTTTTTTTTAATTCAGAAGCAGGAAACGACTTTCAGAGGACATGGTGGTAGCGTAGACCAGTTGTGCTGGCATGCTTTTTGTCCAGAATTATTATCTACTGCAAGTGGAGATAAGACAGTTCGCATCTGGGATACAAGAACACAAAAGTGTACAGCGAATATTAGCACTAGAGGAGAAAATATTAATATATCATGGTCGCCAGATGGTAACACGATTGCTGTAGGAAATAAGGAAGACTTGGTCACATTCATCGATGCCCGAGTGATGAAAATACGTGCGGAAGAGCAGTTTAACTTCGAGGTAAACGAGATCTCGTGGAATAAGGATTCAGATACGTTTTATCTGACAAACGGCCAGGGTTGCGTGCATATACTTAGCTATCCCGAGCTGGAGTTGTTGCATGTGATCAAGGCGCATCCAGGTACTTGTATCTGCATTGAGTTTGATCCAACCGGCCGATATTTCGCCACTGGATCCGCAGATGCACTGGTTTCTCTGTGGGATGCCGACGAGTTGTGTTGCTTGAGGACGTTCTCGCGGCTAGAGTGGCCAGTTAGGACTATCTCTTTCTCATATGATGGACAACTCCTGGCAGCGGCTTCCGAGGACTTAGTCATAGATATCGGTGAAGTGCAAACTGGCGAGAAAATTGCTGATGTTCCAGTAGAAGCAGCAACATTCACTGTTGCATGGCATCCAAAACAATATCTCTTAGCTTATGCGTGTGACGATAAGGACTCTTACGATCGGAAACGCGATGCCGGTAGTTTAAAGGTATTTGGTTTTGCAAATGATTGAATTTCATTGTTTTGTATCTTTTGTTTTGGGTCCGTATTGCTTTCGAGAAATATTGTCATATTTCATAAGTATAAAACAATATTTTATAAGTAAACTTAAATGATATTTCACTATCATTATCCCATAATAGAGATTACGATGTGATATAAAAACAGAACTGTATTTAAAATATTAAATTTTTATGTATTTAAATGTGAATATAAAAGATTGATGAATATTATGATTTGATAAGATATATATGAAAAATGAATTTGGAAAGAAATATTTTAATTTATGAAACATATTCATTAAATTTCTGAAAATATCAATATAAAAAAATAGGCTGCACATTTCAGCTGAACATTATACGTTATCCTATCGATTATATTCGGAATCGATTTATTGATTAGAATTCTCGAGCGTATCAAGTATGAAACTTTTGTTGACCGTTCGGTCGGCATAGTTACCATTTGGCTCAGGTTTTATTCGAGCCATATAAGTCACATTTTGTTTCATCGCGCGGTCATCGTGGGAACTTCGCATTCTTTGCTGATCTCACTCTGCCTCCTTCGATAATCGCTATGGCGAAGCAGAATGAAATAAACACCATCTGCGAATGTCGATACGCTCTTGAAGAAGAGACGAAAGACAGCTTCAATAACATCCCAAATATTCACGAGATCGATGAGGCAGAGAGCGAGACTGAAGAAATGACGGCTTTAGACCAGCTAGATCTTTTTGGTTCGGATGAAGAAGGTGATGAAGTTGTGCAGAAGACTAAGGACACGTCAGACGATGAATCCGTGTATATAGGCGAGTCTTTCTGCTCTGACGAATCCTGCGATGAATCCGAAGTTACAAATGTCACGTCAGGATCGCTGAATACTTCGTCTCTGATCCATATCACTGATCTCCCCCTCAGCCAGAGTTCAAAGGAACAGGAAATTAGAATTAGTGAGAGTTGGAAAGACAATTGCCAGGATGAGTCTTATTTGTCCAGTGATGAACTGCCTCGCGCCACCACAGCAGATAGAGATAGATTTACCAAGTCAAGGAAGTGCAAACGGTGGAATATGAGCTTCACCGACGAGGAAATGCGTAAGATCGAGCGGGAGAACGAGCTACTGCTGAGGAAGATTATGGCACAACAAAAACCTCGGCACAAAATTCTTGGCGAGGATACCGTTCAATCTAGGACTAGTAGTTCCGCGATAAATAGGAAGAAGTTGCAAAAGAAGATAGAAAATGATAACATGGTATGTAATTTCAATATCACAGATACAAAGTATAAAGTAGATGAATATATGTTTCTTCATTTTTGTAAATTGAATACAATAGCTGTGCAGTGCATAACGTGAAAACTTCATTTGCAGCTACTCCTCAGAAGAATACAACAGGCGAAATCTTGCGTTTTCACAAATACATCGAAAATGGGTTGTAGATTGACCTTTTTGTAGAATTTTTATAATGTTGAAAAGAATTTTGTTTCATCTCGTTATGAAACAAAATCAACCACATCAGCGGAGTAAGATAATCAACTGCTACTGTAAAGAAAAAACATTGGGATATAAATCAAGAAATTAGGCCTTATCATTTTTTAGTATGACTCCTAAGTAGTCGCCGCAGCTCTATTATGTCATGCTGTCATAAGCGAGAAATGACACGTTGAAATTTCTTACATACCATTTATAAATAAAAAGCTTGAGTGAAACAAGATAATGAGATAATTGCTTTAAAACATTTATAAAAATAAGCCAAAATTATGCTTTTCTCTCATAGTAAATAGATATAAAAGGCAAAAAAATACGCGTAAGATTTTAAGCCTATTTTCACTTTATGATTCGGGGGAAAGGCAGGAGGGATAGTTATGCAAGAAACTTCCACGTCTCATTTCTTACGACCTCACAATTCAATATTATCACGGTGACTAATTGGGAGCTTTAAATGTTTTATTATTTATGTAAATGTCAGTTTTGAAACAACTTACGATGGATTTCGACTTAATAAAGAAAAATCCTCTGTAAAGTTCGTACTTTCTCGAATACAAAACATTATGCTTTTTTGTGACTTCTTTATTAAAACACAACGATTACCAGTCTTGAAGAATAGGTACACATTTCTTTAACTTCACATTTTGTGTATACGGCGCAATCTTGTAAACTTGTCTCTTGAAAATTTGCTTGAAGCTATCTCTACAAGACTATAAAAAATCACAGTTCTCACTCATCTCAAATAACTTAATTATCACTCATGGTTAATATAAAAAATCGGGAACTCTTGAATATTGTGACAATTCTCTTTTTCTTTCTTTTTTCCCTTGCACTATATCATAGACATAGTATCCATTACATTCATATACGAGCAATATCGTAAGAGAAAAGGGTGTATTATGTGTCAAGGAGCAAATTATAAATTTCTGTAGAAGTAATGTATAATGATATAGTTTCCTTTAAATTAATGTGTGCTGCGATTATAATATGAAACTGTATTTCTTTTTTTGTAACTGTATTTGACTTTTTCTTATCGATCTTGTAATTCCATATCCGTCTATAAAATTCCGTATCTGTTTCCATTTCAATGTAATTGATCGATCATGTATTCACTCTTTTTTTATAACAAACCAAAACAACAAAACAAGATATTCGATTATCCTGCACGAAATATCTTATTAGTAAATAATTTAAAGTATCTCATATCAGTTGCTTTAAATAATGAAATAGAAAATAAGTATTAATAATATCTAGATTTTGGTTTAAGAGACTGCAAATAATTGTTTGAGAGACTATTTCTGTGTTACTATTGTACAACATAATAGTAACAATTATATCACAAAGTACGCTCAGCGCAGTAGCAACAAAACATAATAATTTCCGATTCAAATATGTTATCGCGGTCGTGGCAATTATTTCGCAGCCATTAAGACCATCGTTATTATCTTTCATCAAAAAATTATGAAGTAAAATAAGATATATATATATATATATA
>NW_017259361.1:956246-956842 GCF_001594045.1 Atta colombica
TTCGCGTCTCGTTTTCCACGATTCTGTCGATGATGGAGTCCATATTGTGTTGAGCGAACGGAACGGATCAAATCCCGATCTTTCCTGAAAATGATAATTGAAAATAATTATAGTTACGTGAAAATCAAGGTTTTTTTTTATTGAACGCATACACTTTCCATAATAGCAATTGTGAGAGTCAGCCAATCAGAGTTAAAAATTTTTGAAAATTCTTGATTGTAATTGACTAATTCTTATGTATGTCTTACGATTACTGTTATGGAAAGTGTGCAGCGGCCCCTTATACTCGTTAACTACATACTTGTGTATCCGCCTCAGATTGTAATGTTTGCGACATCATGGGAGGCGCAGCCGCACCCCAGGGTGCTGCAGCCCATACACCTCCTGTATTAATTCCCCATACGCCACGTTCCTCTCCGACTGCTGCCCTAGTGTGTAATGGTTCCCAATTCGTATCGACTGTCCAATTATCTGTAAGTATATAAATTGCTTAAAATTATAGATAGCATTCGTGAATTACAATCTAAATTCCTATGAAGATAAATATATTCAAAAATTAAAACATTAAGCTAAAGAATTATACTAAGTATTATGTA
>NW_017259361.1:956942-971098 GCF_001594045.1 Atta colombica
AAATTACAAAAAAGATAACGAATTATTTATTTTATAAAAAACGATAATTCGTTAGTTTTATAAAGTGACACTTCTAATTCTGCTTAAATTTTTTCAAAATAATATACCTTTCAAGTCAGACAAAACAGGTTTCTCCGGAGTTTTCGGTGACTCTAATTGAAATCCGTTTGTACTCTCAGATAATAAATTTATCATAGGACTAGTGTCTTCCCACAGTTGACACCGTGTGTCTTCTTCGGGGGTCTCCAATTCTACTAACGGTTCATCTGTTTCTGGAAGATCGTCGTACGGCACCAACTCACATTCAAACTGCTGATAATTTGACAATGAGAATTTCATCACATGATATTCGATAAAGTTAACTCAAACTACAACTTACTGGATGTTCTGTAAAAGTATTGATGAAATAACTATTCGAATGTTGTGATTTGGACTGCAAAATCGAAGGATCTGGCTCGAGTGATTTATTATTCACGGTTGTATTACAGAGAAGGACTGGATTTGACATCAAACTATATTCTTTTAGTGTTTGCGATGACTCTTGCGTCAATTGAGATTTAGCACAATGAACGTCTTTAACATCAGTATTAAATATCGTGGACAGATTTGACGTGTTCGTTTGACTTTTGTGATTCATGTGATTTAAATTGGAAAACGACGAGACAATCTCTTGACTTCGCGCCACTACGTCGCTGAATTTGGCCCTGTTTTCGCCCCAACAGGAGAGCGGAGGTGGTAAGGGAGTAGGCATTGTTCCTATGATACGTGTTACATCCTCTTTTTGACTTACATTTCCATTTATAGGAGGAGCTGCAATGAATGAATATTTTTATCTATACAGAACACGTATTAATCGAAATTATTCCATTTGCTTAGAAAATGCAACAATAATATAGAGAATAATTAAATAATTCCGATCTAAATCCCAGATAATTCCACAGAATATACTTCTACTATTTTAGCTAGTATTTTTGTTCTATTATTATGATATAAATACATACATTTAATATGTATTTTGTCAGCTATACGTCGTTTCTGCACAGTTTTCTCCTTTCGTGGTGGATTCTTATTTTGACGTGACAACTTAAAGGATGACTCGACAGTACGTGAAGTATGAATATGCTTTGTATTGGATCTAGTAGTGTTCGTCTTCCATCTATTCGGATTATTCTGCTTCTCCTTATCGTATTCATCATCATCACAGTCGCCTTCATAATTATCCTTATAATCTATGCATGGCACAGGAGGAATAGTTTGAGGTTTACTTTTTTTAGATACCGGTTTTCTTTGCAGCTTCTCTTGTTTCCCGCACGGTTGGTCAAAACTCTGAGAATAAATTATAGAAAAAAAATCTTTTTATAGATGTCTTTTTATAGATGTCAAAGAAAACTTATATCTGTTCAACATAATCTAATAATTAGTACTTTAATTTCGCGACAACAGTTTCATTGTAAATAAAGTGACTTTAGCAATAATTTTTTTGTTACTCTTTTCAATATTTAATTTACAGATATTAGATTTTTATAATTATTCCAGTATCGACGATAAGATTTTTTTAAATAAAAAATGTTTAAAAATAAAAAGTCATAATATCGTTATTTGATTGATTCATGACATCTTAACACGATCTTTAAGATCCTACTATGAATACTGGCCTAAAACTTACTTTACACGATATCGTTTCATCGTGAGTTGAACTCTCTGTGGTCGTGGACGAGGTTTCTTCTTCCGAAAGATGAATTGTCTTTGGAGTGCTCACTGGTTCGAGCTTTTTTAACGGAACGTGATTATTGTGATTATTACTATTACTTCCATTGCTATTTGTCTGTTTATTGCGCTTATTGTCAGACCGATTGTTAGCCCGATTGTTATTAATTATCACCGCATCCATTTGAATCTCATGATCATTAAATTTTGGCTCGTCCTTAACACTCAATTGTGTCGATTGCGTTTTTCCTTTTCTATTTGATGTCGGACTCGATTTTGTACCTGCATTGACAATATACTTTTTCTCTTGAATCAATTGAGTGTCCATGAATACATCATTTGTTATGCAATTGTCCGATTGAGCCTCTTGAATGTTATTTTGTTTTTTATTATTTTTTTTCTTTGACACAAACACATTTGTCGTATTCGCGTTATCTACGTTAGACAACTCTTCGAATCGCTTAAAAGATAACAGATCCTTGGATTCTGTGTCCAATTTGAATTTACGTTCTTCTTCGGCGGACCAATCTGGGATCTTCAATCCTTTCTGCACATCTTTGTCCTTGTATTTTTTCACGTTCATTAACGACCAATCTGGGAACACCTCATCTTTTTTCGTCTTGTTTTTTTCGTCGCTTGTCACAGTTTTATCATTTTTATTAGTGACACAACCGTTGCCACCACTACTTCCTTGCGTATTGCTCGAGATATGTGACAGCAGCCTTAGATCCAGAGGCGGTTGCACGGAATTCTCCTTCGAGTAATTGGCCAGGCCCTCCCGTAGTATTCGGTCCGCTTCAAGGAATGAGACCACGGCGACGCATAACATCAGTACTGACGAGAGGATAAGAGCCGCTTTCTGTACCGCGCCTTCCCACGGCGGTCTAGCGAGCACAGACGCGCACAAATTTAACGCGTGTGCCGGTAAAGTCGCCAACAGATTAAGTATCACCACGCCGTTCTCAACGTTTTCGCCGGCATCCGGTCCCATGCTCGTCATTACCAGCAGCTTTCGTTCTACGCGCGACAACGTGAAGTCCGGGGTGAACGCTATCTCGATTCTTTTAGTAGCATTCGGACTCAACTTGAAAGGTGTACAATCAAGTACCTTGAAGCCGTAGCCCTCGCAGTGCCAATCATTGATGTAGAAACCATATATTTCGATCGGCAGTTCTCCCGTATTTCTAGCCGTAAAAGATCGCTTTACGGTGAGAGTTGTCACAAGTTTATTGCGATCTCCTGGAAAAGGGAAGCGTTATAAAGAAAATCTCTTCCTTTCAATTATGATAATTAAGATAAAAATAAAAAAATCATTAAGAAATATGCGCAGTGCTACAAATGTTGATTTTAGAACATGCTTTATGGGTGTAGTAACAGGATAAATAAATTGAGCATGCGAAAAGATGCAAACTTTTTTTCCGAGATTATGAGGCGAAAATGAGGAAACGTACATACGTTCACAATCTTTAAGATGTTTATCCGTCAGTTCGAACAACAGAGGCGTAGTTGATCCCGGCTTGCGATGGCCAAATCTAAATTGTGCGCTCGCGCCTCGACCGCTCATACGTAGGACTTCTAAAATAGTCATATTATTTCTGGAAAGCCAGTAAAACATGCGTCAATACAATTAGTATTATAGCTTTCTTTTTTTCTCATTATTAACTTGCCTAATATATAAAAAACCAGACGACGTCGAAGTGGAAAAAGGTGTATATGCCACACGAATCGTCCTCGTTTCCGAAGGATTTAAATATAAAGGAAGTGATTGAAGCGCTATCGTTACGCCCCATTGTTTCTCAAATAGTTCTCGCTCATCCGCATTTTCTTCTAGTTTGAACTCCTCCGGAATCATGGACAAGCATTCTACACACACGGGTTTAAATCTGTGCGAACATTAAATGTTTGATCGTTAATTTCTCACCTAAATAAAAATGATTTGCGAAACGATTATCAAATCAATCACATACTTCATTGGCAAAGAGTGATAAAGACGCGCCCCTTGAGGATAGCTCCAGTCCATTACTAGCTGGACTATCAACGGACTCGCACTCGGATTATGCAACTTGATCGCTCTGTACGATGTGTTTCCAACTTGTGTCAGCGGGAACATCAAGATACTCTTGTTTTTTATGCTACTGGAGCCTGCTAACAGGCTCGGCCAATATGGCTTGATGTTCACATAAAATCTATGACTGCGTACTTCGGTTGTGTCCAAGCGCATCGTGATATTTTCCCAAGAACCATCCGCAGTGGAGTTGATAAAACGTACATATCGCGTGTTCAAAAAGTTCAAGTCAGAGTCACGAGTGTGCGAGGGAAGGCTCATCGTATTCAACCATTGATTACCCGCTGCAAAATAAAATATAGCTATACCACTAATAAATTAATATAATAATTACAATGTAATCATAAGAACACAAAGCATTCCAAATTTATAAATAATAAAATATGGATGACAGATGTATCGCTTACTGTTGGTATCTAACGATAAACCTAGATAACACCGCTGCTTGCAAGTCACCGAAGGATCGATTTGTATTGAGCCAACATTATTTTCGCCTTTGGATATGACGGGCATTGTAGCTTCCTCCAATGGAATGTACTTTATCCTGTTGTCTCTGTTTATAGGCGCAATATGCGTCACTTCCATCGGTCTTGAAAACGTAGAATGCACCTTCACTTGCTGCACACAGATTGATCCCTATATGGCATTGAAAGATTATGTAAAGTTACTCAAATATCTATATCTTAGGAATATTGGTTATGAAAAGTAGGATTACAACTCACTGGGAAGCAATCAGTAAAAATAAGCTTCTTTAAGGAAATTTTGCCATGTGCAACCCGCATATACACCGGCAAGATAAATCGTTCGTAGGTCGTTCGCACAAAAACATCACCAACGATTGTGTCTTCCTCAACCATGGGAGTCTTCACTTTAATTTTAAAGATTGCCAGAAACTCTGGTTTTATATATTGCTGAAGCAAGAATTATTACATATTTATAGAAAATCATGTTAGATAATGAACAAAATGTCCATTTATTGTGTAAAACTCACATTTCCAGAATGACTGCATACAGTTATATTTCGAAATTCTTTATCCAATAAATCCGCAGGACCGTTTTGACATCCCATCAACTCTAAGACCGCACCAGGCATATTTACACCCCAGCTGTGTAGCTCCACATTGACGGGATTTTGATTCTCTAGTGCAAAAATTGCCTCGTTCTCGGTACCGCTTCCTACAGTACCGAAATTCATTGTTTCCATATCGTCTTCCTTCTCGCCTGGTATGATTTTTTTCAGTTTGCCGTCATAACTCAATACTGGAACTTCGGTCACCGATACATTTGAATGTATCAATATTGACGACTCCATTTTCACATTGTCACCTTTTCTTTCTTTGGCAAGTTGTAAAGAAAATATATTGATTTTTTGTTCAGGTTTTATTACTCTAGGAGTAAAATCTTTTATCTGAAAGTTACAAATTTTTTTATCTTAAAAGATAACTGAGGAATAGAGTTGAGAAATAAAAGAAAAAAAATAATTCTTACCGTAAAAAGTGATTTCGCGTTCGAACACATCGTGACGTTAGTAATAGCTAACGGTAATTTAAATCTATTCACCACACTAAAGTTCCGAGCTTGATTGGATTGTGGGGAACAATAATGAGTAATCGATGTGTTTACTTCTAATCCGCCTTGCAGCACTTGGGCTATCCAGGGAATTGCTAATTTCTGACTAGAACCACCTGGGCCTATTGCTTTTATTATTAATTTGCCTTTGAAGTGTTGCAAGTCCATACCGGTTTTCCCTAAGAAAATTAATATTGAGTTACTCTAAATATTAACAACGATTACAAGATATTTTTCTATAATAGACAATGTTATATCTTACAATCGTAAACCAACATTCCAATAGCAATTGGTACATTTGTCTCTCCTGGAATTATTGCTGGTTCAAAATGCAGTTTTAATGCTTTTGATACAGGTGTATTTATAATATTCTACAAGAAACATTTTGTTTGCTTAGTAATATTATTGCCCGGAATTACTATTGATTTTCCTTTTTATAAATCGATTCTACATTCAAAAAGATTTGAATCACTTACCACAACTTTAATTGCTTTCTTTGCAGAATTTTTTAAAGCAATTGGGGTGCGAATAGGTGGTTGTAACGATCCACCCATACCTAAA
Organism: Atta colombica; assembly: GCF_001594045.1. Classification (NCBI taxonomy): domain Eukaryota; kingdom Metazoa; phylum Arthropoda; class Insecta; order Hymenoptera; family Formicidae; genus Atta; species Atta colombica. The sequence continues at coordinate 962,845 of NW_017259361.1, forward strand.
TTAATTATTCCAGAACTTCCACCCCAATGAAGACCAGCTCCACTTTTGACTTCTACTTCAACTGCTACCACAAGAATCTCAGCAGTATTATTTACTTTAAATCTGCAACATATATATATATTGCCAACACACTCAATTGTATATATTAAATAAACTTTATAAATACAGTTTATTCTACATTCTAAGTGCTCACCTAACATATGCTGTATAATTCTTTTCTGCATAAGCATTAAAAGATAATCTGATGATAGGCTTCGTTTGATAAGGTAAAATTTCCCATAATTCACGAGTACCTTCCGGCTCGCCTGATGGCAATTCCAATTGAAATTCTCCGCCACTACTATATACTTCCATTACCTTCGTTTTTGCAACAGATAAAGGAAATATTATAGATTATATAACGTGACTGATACATAATCTATTTTATATACATATGAATAATAATTCTTATAGATAGTATTTTTTTTGTCCATATAGTTAATATTTACATACTTGTAAAGCTTCTGGATGCGGATTGTGCATATATATAAGTGGTGTAAAAGATGCATTTAATGGTAACTTGATATCAACTACAGGTCTGAGTCTATAAGGACTACTGACACTTATCCCTTTGACCTGCGGATTAAGAAATATTTTATTGCAAGTACATGTATCTAGTATATTATAACTGATCTAAACTTTTATTACCTGATACTTTAGTGTCCCATATGAAGTATGTATAAAAAGGTGTGTATCAATGTCACCTTCATCTCGACCAAGGAATATTACATTAAATGTTGTATTCCCGAGCGGAGGAATTACCTGATACAAAAAAGATATTAATTCTATAATTAAATATACACGATTTCTTTTAAGTTACATATAATTGTGAATTGGATATTTAAAAATTATAAATTAGCACATGATTGTTATAAAGCATTACGAGTATTAGATACATCTGTGCTTCAATTTATTTATTTCTTGCTTTGAGTTACCGTCACATCGTTCGGTAACTTACTTTATTTTGAAAAAACGACGAATGGAAATGACGTGTATTTCCCGATATCGATGAAAGATGTATAGTTCTATTGTGATCTTTATTAAATATGATCACAGTTTCTTGATGAGGAATACCAAGTTGTCTAAAAAATTACATTATTATAATTTAATTTCTACATGATCATCGAATTGCGCGAAATACTATTTAAACAACACCTTTCTTTGAAGTCCAAGATATTTGGCTCAAAAGAAATGTGAGAAAATGAATCTTCCATTTTGTCTTCGTCCGATGCAGCATCCCTTAAAAACATGACAATGCCATTCAACAATTAATCGATACATTTTCAATGCAGTATTTCTTAATAGGAAATTGAAAATGAATAGGAAAGGTATTAAAAAAATTAGTTTCAAATAAACTGCTATAATTAAAATATCTAATTTTTTAAACATATATTTATTTACTTTTTAAAATATATGTTTAGTTGTATAATACCTTAAAAAAGGTTTATTATTTAAATTATTATTTAAAATATATTCTAATTAATTTTTTTTAGAATATGGGACATAAAAAAAGTTCGAATTATCTAATCTTTGGTTTGCTAATGGTTTTGCAAATCACCTATGCTTAGTGAATGTTGTTATACATAAAGTAAGTAAAAGTGTGACAATAAAACTTCAATGATAATTAATTTTAATTCGCGAATAAATTTAAGTCGCGAATAAAATATACTACTAGTAGATATAGACTAAGTATATGCTAGCGAAATATCTTGTTATATAATACAAAAAAGCTTACAAGGTTGTTTATAATAGGATAATCCTATATAATTCCAAGATGAATATCAAAAAGATAAATTTTATAATAAATACCTTCCTTATTTCCACTCACAATTATTTTGAATTTTATGCTTACCCAGCATGTACCGTATTAGCAAAATCCTATAAATAAAAATAAAAATTTCAATATAATATCTTCACTTTTTGTAAACGTCTTATTTTAAGAAAGAATTATTCAAAAATTAGATTTGCATTTTATTTATTTGCATTTTATTTATTACTATTCTTACTTCTCCATATAAATAAATTAATACAAAATTTTTTATAATTATTACAGTACTTGTGTTAAGTATTCTTCTCGTAAATATTTTAACGTTAATATAATTATGTAACACATCGCGTAAAAGCGCAAAATGACTAACCTTATGTATAGATATTGGCATATTATCCAAAAGATATTGAACATCGTTGTCATCTTGAACAAAGGCTACAAAAATACAAAAATTTACATTTATACAATTCAAATGTGTTGCTATCTTATTTTAAAAGTGATACAACTTAAAAAATTAAGTTTCTTTAAGAAAAAGAAAAAATTTATTTTTCAATAGAAAACTTATTTTTTAATAAAGTATTATGGACTAATTAAATATCAGTCAAAAGAGTATATTTTTAATATGATCAAATCATTTTTATTTCACAACCCTTATATTTAAAAAATTATTCTCTTTGGGTTGTAATAATTTTGATTATTTTTTATAAAGTTACGTCATCTTTAATAATTGAGAGTAAATTAATTTACTTTAGAATAATTTACTTAACTCATTCATGGATAATAACACTAATAAATCAAAAATCATTTTTTTAATTATGAAAGAAGAAAATTTATTTTCTTTTAGCTTTATATATCAATCAAAGGAATTTGATTTACAAAATATATTTTAAATATACTTTAAATATACTTAAGTATATTTTAAATATACTAATTTTTAATATACTTAATTATCTATTCACATACCTACTGATTTCTAAACCTTCCATATTCTTAAATTTTTATCTATTTCACTAAATCATAAATCATTAAGCATTTCTTTAGTTATGTCATTTTTTAAATAAGGAAGCGATTACATAACTTTGAAGGCTGCGATCCAATTCACACTCATAACATTTATAAAATCATTTATCCTTATTTAATATTAATACATTAATAACATAAATAAGGATGAAATGATTCTCCAATGTCCTAGAATGAATCACCACAGTCAAGAAGTATGATTAATGGACTATCAATACACAGTCTACAATAAGCAATTTATAATAAATCAGAAATCAGAAGCTAAAAATTGACCAAACATAGTCAATTATTCTTCTTGCATTGACTGTTCATGATCAATTTCTAGCTTTGATTTATTACTAGTGGCTTATAGAATACACCTAAATTGTTACTTAAGTTTTAAATCTCAAATCTTAAGAAATTAATCAATTACAACCGAATGTGAGAAAAATAATCAATTATGATTGGTCAATTTCTTATAGCTTAAGACTTAAAGTTTAGATAATGGTTTACTGTAGAAAGCCTACATATATTATAGAGACTCCATATGTAATAATTACAAATGCTAATATTCCTATCAATATAATCCGGTTAAAATTAAGCTTTCTGATTCCACAAAAGTTGCAAGTACATCAACAAACATATGGGAAATGCGAACAAATTGCAATTGTAATTTACATTTGATGCAGACATTCGTTTTCGTTTAAAATTAATTTTGCAACAAATGTTATACAATTAAATGTTATCCATTTTCATGATAGAAGCAAGAATTTGTGATGTCGGATATAGTGAGGTATAAACAAATACCCAGTAAAAAAGGAACATTTTGAAAAATTTCAGCAATGTTACAACATTGTTGCAAGAATGTTGCAGGAATGTTTCAAAGATTTCTTGCTGGATAGGTGACAAGTAGGCTCCAGGTTATACTGTTCCTTCATCATTATATGATAATTACTCCAGGAAATTTGGAGAGTGAAAGGTAGGAACCGTTGAGACAGATAGATAGAGAGTTGGAAAAAGAAAAAGAAAGATGCGCATCGTCGAATGTGGATCGCGTGACGCGCGAAGCTCGCGGCGCGACGTGACCTTCATCATCGCAATAGGCACATCGCCGATGAGTATCGCGCGGGGTCGTGAAAGCTTATAAAGCGCGGGATCACGAGAGTGATCCTTATCGCGCCTTGCGATAATGAATCTCGCGTGGACGCGCACGCAGGGTTGTTATTGTTAAAATGCGCTTTGGCTGCATCGAAATAGTCATGTGGCGAAGAGACGGAGAGAAAAGGAGAAAGAGGACGAGGAAGGGGGAGGAGGGAGAGAGAAAGAGAGACAGGAGAGAAAGAGACACTCACCATTGTTGTGGCCGTGCAGCGACGGCCGGATTTGCGACGTCGCGTCCAATAGCGTCAACAAGAACAGACAATAGAACACCTTTAACTCGAGCATAATAACACCGCGGCTAATGCTGTTGCACTGCTGTCGCGTCCGTTGCTGTTGCCGTTGCTCGCTATTTTGTCTTTAGCGGACATGAGAATCCGCTTTCGGCCATACTCCAGTACTATCGAAGCGCGCGATATCGATTCCGGTGGCGCGTCGCGCCGCTGGACACATGAAGACATGAATCCGCGGTGGGCAGCACTAACCACTAGAGATCCTCTAGATAGAGATCAGACAATGCAAACTACTCCGTGATTGGTTGAATTGACTATTTGGCACAGCTATGTGTTGTGAAAGCGAATGTAAGAGAGAAAAAAGAGAAAGCAGTTGGTCTACGCTTGTAATTAAGAGGCCGATTCTACTCATATGCCTGTATTATCATAATCAGATCTTGTACTTAAGGCTTCATTAAATTTATCTTTAGATGTTCAGTAGCCAATGAAATAATTCGTAAAGAATCTAAAGATAAATTTAAGGAAATCTTAAATATAAGGCCTGACTATGAATACGGGCGAATATTATGCTGATTCTACACTGAATCGGTAATCGGAAGTCTTATACTCGTATTCATAACCAGGCCTATTTAAGGGAGGCTTAAATTTATCTTTAGATGCAGCCAATGAAATAATTCATAAAGTATCTAAAGATAAATTTAAGGAAGTCTAATACATCTACAATGAGCAATAACAGTAGTTGATTAAGGAGTAGGCATAGAAATCGACCAATCATAGTTGAATGTGAAAAAAATAATCAATTATGATTAGTCGATTTTTATTATTTCACTTACTCATAATCCATTACTGCTACTGTCCATTGCAGACCATGTATTAAATATACAGACTATGAATACGAATATTAGAACTACCGACTCATTAGTAGAATCAGTGACGTTGATGTCGTTGAGCAGATATTAGGCCAGTTTTATATTAGCAAGCCGATCGTAAGTTTGTTGCGACAGCCAATCTGAAGCTTGCATTTTGAAATCAACGCTTTATATTGGCTGTCGCAACAAACTTGCGATCGGCTTGCAATTAATATAGAACTGGCTTTATGTTATGTAGAGTAAAAAAGTTACAATGACATAAACGACTCTCGTTAAAAGTTACAAAATTGGCCTCTAAGTCTAAAATTTGTAATCTAAAAGTTGGGAATAAAAGGCTTGCATAGAATGCTCATAGTAATAAGTAAAAAGTAATAAGTAATAAATAGTAACACCCCGGACAGAAAAAAATGGCGGACTAAAAGTCAAGCTCCGATTGGGTGCAGCAATTAAACATGCGCAAGAATACACCTTAGGTCTGTTTTTCTTCGAAGAATTTTGAACTGGTGGTGTGTTTCTGTAGGCAGAGAGGAAATCTGAGAAAGGCCAGATTTTCTTCTTTCTTCTACAGTCGAAATCATTCCTCCATTACCGCCAGTACATCCATTTTTAGTTAGTTTAGTAGAGAACTACATGACTATATATTTTCTGACACTATCGGTAAAATATTGTCAAAAGTAGTATATGGTTCGTCTCTGTACTAAATCCTCAGGACAGAAGCATGCCGACTATTCGTGGCAATGTTCGATTCCTACCTGATTGCATCCAGATATCATTCCATTCTTGTTTTTGTAACTGAATGCTAAATAAGAATGACAATACTCGGAGAATATCACTGAAGAACACCAATTCATCAATGGTGTTTTCAAGATTCATTATTGAATCTTCATCACTGAATCTTCATCAGTAGTGTTCTCAAGATTCATCACTGAATCTTCAGTGCGCCGAGCGACACGTCCCCCCCCCCTTCTCTCTTCGCCAAGCGCGACGCTTGACTACGTCATCACTTTGGCATTCGCTCGGCGACTTCGGAGGGAGGCGGATGTGATAACAAGTCACTCTGGGTGTCGCATTATTTTATGAAAATTAAATATCTACGAATTACATAAGATTGCCTAAAATTAAGGTATGCATTAAGGATTAAGAAATAAGTCGGAAGAAGTTATTTAAAATAATAAATTTTAAATAACTCTTTCATCTTTTTATTAAAAATGCATTTTAAATATCTTTATTTCTTAAATATGACCGAGCCCCGTATATTAATATATTGAAAACTTTGATTTTTTTATATTATGTGAAATAAATTAATTCTTTTAAATTAATATAATTATTCGCGTGGAGCATTTTTGAGTACTTATATTCCAACATTAAATATGTCTCAATTTTTATCATACTTTTTAATGAGTCATACTTAAATAAAGATTGATAAAATATTCTTTATATAAAGATGCAAATTTTCTTAATATCGTGAAACAATTTGTTTGAAACAATTTAACTAAATACACCTTTAGCTAAAAGTACTAAATATCTTGTAAATCATTATTTAATTTTTCGATTAATAAATTAATTTAACACACTACTATTACTGCAAATTATTCTGTGTTTCATTCTTTAAACTTATGTGTAATGTCGAATAAAAAACAAATTTCAAAAACTTATTTAAAATATAAAATCGTAGGAATCGGTAAAAAATATATATGACTAGTTTAAAATAAAAAATACGAAGTATATTTTATATATTTTGTATATTTTGTAATATCCGGAAACTTAAAAATATTAAATAAGAAATAAGTCAAAAATATAGTTATTTAAAATAATGAATATTAAATAACTCTATTTATTATTTTTAGAATATGATAGAAAGACAGAATTCAGTAATTCAAAAATAACATAAAAAAGCAAGGCATTAATCTTTTTATTAAAAATACTGTGTATATTACGCGGATTTTGTATAATATAAATTGTATAATCGGAGAAAAATAAAAAATGTTAAGAATATATTATTTTACTTGATAAATGCGTATTAACATTCCAACAGTTAGCGGTTGGCGCGCGACCTTGGGTGGGGATGGTACGGGGTGGCACGGAGCGGCGCGTCATGTTTACGTTTACGCCTTTATGCGTAGTTACCGTACGGTCATTCCCTTACCGAGATTCGTACAAACAGGTAGTCGTGTCGCGGGCGGTTCTTTCACATTACTTTTTAAAATCTTATTGCGAAGAATGCCAAATATAATACGAAACGTTGTACTTTATGAATAGTTAATCATATTAGTAATCGTATGTGAATATTCATGAAATACAACATTTCGTATTATATCTAGCATTTTTTTGCATTATCAAAAAGAAATGTGAAGAAGAGCGACACGCGACATGACTATATACTTGTCTGTACGAACAGTATCATACGAATAAAAAAGCAATTAATATCAATAATACTCACATGCAAGTAACGCAATTCCTGCTTTCAGAATTAATATAGTTTAATAATTTAATTATTTTTTTGTTTTTGTGCACCTTCCGTTATATGATCCGTTTAAAAATTAAACGTAACTCTTTGAAACTATTATTATCGATATAATAAAAGAAACATTTCTCTTTTTTATTAAATAGCCCATTTAATTGATTCTATATTTTATAGACATCATCTATAAATAAAAGATTCAACCCTTTTGTCTGTTCCCAAATTTATTTCGCAATGATAACGAATTGCAGACGTGTGTTTGATATTCATTTGTAAAAGTTAATCGATTGCATAGTAATATAGATAATAGTTATATTGCATTTTTCAGATTATCTTCCCTCTCACGTCCTTGACTTATATACCTTCATCGCCGATTTACTTGAAAATGAACGAATCGCAGCCGGTTCGTCGCGATTGCTTCGGGAGTGCCGTTCAAGTTATCGGATTCAAATCGGATTATAGTCCGCGCGCGATTATAATGTATTATTCGCGAGTGTTTTACGCGAGTGTCCAGTGCGAGAGGATGTCAACCCGATTCTGAGAGGAGGAGAAGGTCTGGGAAAGACATCGGGCACCGGTGGAGCAACCTTGCGGTAAATATTATTTTTTACTTGTGTAAAATTAATCTTTTTTTGCTTGTTTTCAAATCATTTTATTCGACAATAATTTAAACATGATTATTTTTAAATCATTGTTAAATAAAATGATTTAAATAATTATATATATA
>NW_017259361.1:971257-989967 GCF_001594045.1 Atta colombica
ATTTTTGCTAAGATCTTCTTTAGAGAATATATATAATTATTTTGGAGAATATATAATTGTTTTATATCAAATTAAATAATGGGTATAAAATTCGACTTACAAAAATTATATATTATATATTATATTATATTTCAATTATATTATATTTCATATTACATATTATATTTCAAAATTGCATGATTATTTTTCAACAAACTACATGCGTTCATACAGCAATTATTTTTTGAAGTAATGATTATTTCTTTACTCTGTTTTAATTTGAATTTTAATTTATTTGTTACAGAATCATCGTAACGACGTTGCAGATATAACTCCACTGTTGCGCATCAGGTCGGTGAGTGATGAATCAACATTTTTATTGGGGTAACGGATATATGTACATACTTGAATACATGAATGCATGGATTTAATAACAATATATGGACATACATTATATGTATAGCATTGCATATATCCGTTTCCTTAAACAAGTTAAAACTGATTAGAATAAAATCTGTTATATATGCTTGATTCTCTGGCGAGTTTTAGATCCATCGAATTTCTAAAGATTAAAAAATAGAGAGATTTTAGAAAACTAAACTTGAAGGAGAAATTAAGCGAGATAATGTTTGACTTATAACAATAAGAGCATTGATTTCTTCATTCGCACAATTGTAAACTTACGTTAAAACACGTTACTTAGAACTTACGTATAATAAATCTAAATGATTGATACACCGTATCAATATCGAATCGTACACAACAGTTGATTCTCACAGAAAAAAATCTCATCGGTGTGTAATCCTTTCCACACATCTCTCTTTCCTTCTTTTTCATTGAATTATTTACATGAATTATTGCGCCTGTAGCAGGTAATTACAGAAATAACGATAAATTCTTCGGCGTTTTTTGTACACGTCTCGAGAACGGCGAAAGTACACGTAGGATCGGCAGTTTTTTTGCATGCGATTCCCGAATTATGAGCTATGGCACAAACACTCCATTAATAGTGATTCCGTTTCTATTGAAAACTGGTTCGGTCTCATAATGTCCGGATCTGCGTACATTCTTCTTGAATGGCTGCCATATCTGTTACGAATACGCATATCAATTTATATATATAATGATATCAATTCTATAATATATAATGATATCAATTCTATTTATTTCTTATTTTATTTATTTAATCTTATTTATTTGATAATTAGAAAATAAATTTCACGCACAAAAAAATGTTACGGTTGCCACAACCGGAAGTAATGATAATTTTCGCTCATCGATACATTTGATGATAATCGTAAGATGGACATATTCTTCTTTACGTATTCTTCTTCGTAAGCATTAAAATATGCCAATCATACGATTATTACAATCGTACTACAGTTCTTATAATCCAAAAATGTATTGATGAGTGAGTTTTTTTCTGTATGTATACATTATACACCTAAATTTTCGATTCGCTAGCTATAGTATATTTTAAAATAGTTTTACGTAACTCTTTGTGTGATCGACGATTCCATTTGGAGTCACTCTTTTATTTCATAAATTGCTTGCTGAATTTTTGTGAAATTTGGCTTGGAGAATAAAAATAATTCGATAAAGCTTTATTCGAATTGTGGTAAAAATTAAAAAATTCAAAATAGTAGATTTAGTATGATGAATGGAATTTCAAAAAAATAATTTGATTATCATAAAAATCGGATTTAGGAAGTTTTTAATTCCGAAGTAACATCAAGTTTCCAATTTTGTTTTGAATAGGTACTGATTTCCAAACTGACTTTCAACTCTGATTTTGAATATTGTGACACTAGAATCTCCTTCATGGAGATATTGTCTTTTTAAAAATTTGATATTTTTAGGCTACATTCAAACTCAGAAATACTAAGAATCTTCTAAAATCAAGTAGCACAATAATCAGATGATTTTTTTGAAATTTAAATTTTAGAATTCTGAGATTAGAAATTAATTCAGTGTCCTCTTTAGAAAATAAAATCTTCATTAAATTACTTTGTTAGAAAGCTCCGATCTTCAAAAGATTAAAATTAGTTGATTTCATAAAGTTGTTTAACGTGACAGATTCGAACATGAATGGAATAATTGCATTTTACATCTCACTGTAAAAAAATTACATGTAAAATTACAACAATTATAATGGATAATTTTAGGACCCATTATTATCATTAAAATCTGTATCTTTATATAGATATATAGATATACATCTAAAATCACAATTTACAAATAATTTTTTTTTTTATAGTAATTAAACAGTTAGCAAAAGTATTAGAGATGGAGACTTTGATATATATTAGTATTATATTAGTATTATATAATTATATTTGGTGAAAACGGGCTGAAAATTTGCCACCACTTCGAAGATTCAGTGATGAATTTTGAGAACACCACTGATGAAGATTCAGTGATGAAGATTCAATAATGAATCTTGAAAATACCATTGCTGAATTGGTGTTCTCCGAGTATTGTCATTCTTATTTAGCATTCAGTTACAATAACATGGATGGAATGATATCTGGGTGCTATCAGGTGGGAATCGAACATTGCCATGAATAGTCGGCATGCTTCTGTCCTGAGGATTTAGTACAGGGACGAACCATCTACTTTTGACAATATTTTACCGATAGTGTCAGAAAATGTATAGTGTAATTCTCAAACTGAAAATAGATATACTGGCGATAGTGTACAGGCGATTTCGTTTTTATGCTTTTTACACTCAGCATCTTCGCTTTCACAACTTATGGTTAAATCTTAATCGAGGTTTAACTTATGTCTCATTTTCAATTCTAGAATTGAAAAGAGATAAATATAAGAAATGAATAAATTAAGCCTCGATTAAAAGGTAATCAACAGTTGTAAAACTGGACCTTTTTTTCACTTTCGATAAATATCAAACATGTATTATTTTTTTCATTTTAAGTGCAATTAGAATGAACAAACTATAGCTATCTCATTCTAACTTAAATTAGTGTACTTTAGTTCATGATGGGGTGTACTGCTCCAGTTTGGAACTTGAAGTGGAAAAAGAACAGACCTGTTGTCTACTTGCGTTAATGATCGCATGTGGTTATATTGTACTGAAGAATTGCAATTTGGATGCTAAGGGAAGATTTAATTTACAAAATCTTATACAATTTTTTTAAAAAGAAAAGAAAAGTGGTATATAAAACTAATACAAGAGTACTGGAATTGGAAATAGAGACGACTTTTCTATCTGACCTGAAGGAGAAGTTAAAAACATACTTAACCTCCTTCCGTAAGAAACTTAGAGGAAAAAGAAGAATTGGATACTCCATTCATGTGATTATAAATCGATTATTGTAAATCATAATCACGTTTTGTATCCAAGTTTGATATTATTTTGCTCTGAATTACAAATATTTTGTTACAAAATTTGAAATTGACATTTAAAAAATGGGTAAACCATCTTATGGTAAGAACTTTAATAGCTCGATATAAAAACAATGATTTAGTTCAATTTACATAATTAGCATTTATTGTTTAGAACAAAGAAAGGAAAAGGGGAAAAAGTTATCTTGGATGTATCGAAGGAAGGCTAAATTAAGAAGAGCAAAAAGTTCTGAAGTAAAAATAACAGATACTGCAAACATAAAGGAACAGAATTCTCGAATAATTGTGAAGAATTTATCCTTTAAGGTATATACATGTTTGAATATATCCAACATCAAATAGAAAAATGTATTTTAATTTTAAAAGGAAGAATTCCATCTATTAATGTTTTATTCATTTCACATAAATTAATTTATTATATAATACTTATATTTTCTTAGGCAACAGAAGAAGATGTAAGGAGATTTTATGAGCCATTTGGTGAAATCAAAGAAATAAACTTTTTGAAGCGTCCAGATGGAAATCCAATGGGATGTTTCATAGACTTTAAGCGTGTTGAAGATGCTTCAAAAGCGATATTTAATACAAATAAAAAGGAGTTCCTTGGTATTTATAAAATCAGGCTTAAAAAAAAAAATGATTTTGACATATATGAAACATGCATTGCTCATTTTAGGAAGAAACATAAACAGTAACTGGGCTATATCAAAACTCAAATCCGAAAAACTTGAAAAATATCTTGTTGAAAATCAAGAAATTGATAAAGATGAAGGATCTTCTCAGGATACTCAAAAAGAAAATGATGACAGTAGTAATACTCAGAAAAAGATTACAAAAGAGAAGAGTAACTTGAGAAAGCAAAAGATAAGAAAATTACACAAGATGAGAAAACAAAAAAAACGAGCCAGGATTGTAATAAGAAATTTAGCTTTTCAGGTATTTGTTATATATTATGTGAAAAAAAAAAGTTTCTTTTTTAATACTTTTACATTTGAAAGCCTTCAATTTCTTCATAGGTTACAGAAGTTAATTTGAAAGAACATTTTGCTCAATATGGCGAAATAGAGGAAATAAAGATTTTGACCAAACCTGATGGTAAACCAACTGGAGTTGCGTTCTTACAATATAATATTGTACAAAACGCTGCAAAGGCTATACATTATGCAAATATGTTACCTCTTTTAAATAGGCCTATGATAGTTGACTGGGCTGTTCCTAAAACAAAGTTTTTTCAAAACAATACAAATGTGAAGGTAGAAATCAAAACTGAACCTATTGATGAGGATGAAGTACATAATATTTCAGAAACAAATGCATCTTCTAACAGTAAGAATGACGTTAGTGATTCAGATGCTGAATCAGATAGGTATTTAAAGTTTGAACTATGTTAGAGTATAAGTGGATATTATCAAGATTAGTAAACTTATAATGTTGTCATCATTACTTTTAAATAATGAATGGATAACGTTACATTTTTTTGTGTAACAGTAATGATTTGACTAGTTACTTTTATTATTACTTATTAATTAATTTCTAGCGAAAAATTAATCAGCTGCTGCATTGACATGTATAAAGATCATTGAAATCGGTGAGGTCGATCTTAATCTAAAGTTTTACTAAAATTTTATTTTTTTAATATATATTTATCAGGTTTTGAATTTTAGTTTTTTACTAGAAGATAGAATTCTATGATTTTCTATTTATATTTACTGCAAAAATTTGTAGAGTATATATTCTATTAAAAAAAGTAAGAAGAATGACTCATTAATTTTTGAATAATGACAACGAGTTATAAAGTAACTTTGCCAATCCTGGATATTATCTATATATTTTGTAAATTGTTTATTTTTTTCTAAATAATTTGTTTCTCTCTGTCTTTTTTTTTTTAAATAATTTTACAATTTTTAGAGAAGTTACAATGGAAAGTATAAAAGAGGAGACTGAATCTGATGATGAGATAAAAATACACGAAGAAGATACTGACGATGAAGATAAAAATGATGATAATGATTCCAATGTAATTGATAGATCTGTTATTAAGGAAGAAGACATTGATCAAGAAGAGAAATATTTTGTAAAACGTCCAAATCGAGTGTCTAATGATGTTGGTGAAGGAAAAACAATTTTTCTGAAGAATATACCATTCTCTGTAAAAAATGACGAACTTAAAAAGTGCATGGAACAATTTGGATCTGTTTACTATGCTCTCGTGTGTATGGATCCTCTGACCGAATATTCTAGAGGCACCGCATTTGTTAAATTTCAAGTAAGAGTAGTTCATTCGATAAATGTTGACAATTTTTCATTAGTTGTATATTTTAAATCATTCAATTTAGTTTATCAATTTTGTTTATCATTATAAGAAATATTTTATTGTGCAGCGTGTTGAAGACGCCGAAAATTGTTTGTCAGCTGGAACTGAATTACGTTTACGTGACCAAATAATTGAAGCCCACAGAGCATTACGTAGAAATGAAGTTGAGGACAAAAAGAATTTAAAAGGAAAAAAGATTAAAGATTCTAGGAATTTATATCTCATTAAAGAAGGAGGTAATCTGAGATCTGATTGTAAAATTATGCTATATAAAGTAATTTTAACATCTCGTTGTTGATTTTTTAGTTGTGCTGGCCAAAAGTCCAGCCGCAGCGGAAGTGTCAGTATCCGATATGGAAAAACGTTTGAAATTAGAGCAATGGAAAACACAGATGTTACGTAACTTGAATATGTTTGTATCGAGAGTACGGTTAGCTGTTCATAATTTACCTTCCAATTTTGATAACGAAAAACTTAGGCAGTTATTTAAAAATCACAGTGGTCCTAAGGCTATAATTAAAGAAGTAATTTTATTTAGAATATATAAATGTTACTTTTCTAATGACATTTGAAATTATAAGCATTAATTAATTTTATTTGCAATTTTTAAGGCACGAGTTATGCGTGATTTGAAAAACGTTGATGCGACAGGGAAAGGAAAATCAAAAGAGTATGGCTTTGTTACATTTACCTCTCACGAAGATGCACTTAAAGCTTTAAGAAGTATAAACAATAATCCAAATATATTTTCTAAAAGCAGAGTAAGATTATAATTTTATTTTTATTAATTTATTTCGATCTTTTATATATTAGTTTACAAATTTGATTATAGAGACCTATAGTTGGATTCTCGATAGAAAATCGTATCTTAGTGAATGCGAAAGAAAAAAGAATTCAAAAAAGTCGCGAGCACAATCCATTGTGGTTTGGAAACAAAGATAAAAAGAAAAATGAGGACAAGGAAGAAGTTCCAACTAAACGAGTTAAAGTTAGAAAATTAAATGATCAAGAAGAAAAATCATATGCAGGCATGACCAGCAAATTAGGTCAGGATAAATTAAGGTCAAACTTTAATCTCAAATCACAAGCCGAATTACATACGATGACTGTAAAAAAGCAGAAGAAACTGAATAAAGCGGCTAAGCAATTGAACATTGTAAAACAAGAAAAAATAAAAAAAAGACAAGACAGCATGCCAGTAAGATATTAATTATAAATTTTTATATTTCATTTAATTTAAATGTATGACTAAAATTTTTTGTAAATTTTAGTTATATAGAATTTTCTGATTTATGGATTTTTTTGGCTGCCTTTCAATATTCATTGTCAGTACTAAAAATCTGTAGTATATATTACGTGCATTATAAATTTTCATCATTGATGGTGAATATCGGAACACCGATTTTATAATACTTATGTCATTTTTTTTTAGTTGAAAAAAGCAAAGAAGCTTGATGCAGATGATGCAAATTTCAATAAACTTCTAAATAATTATAGAAATAAGTTAAAAGGAATTGATTTGAAAAAGTCGAAATGGTATGAATCCTCAGTTGGATCTTAATATGAAGTAAGATAAAAAAAATTAAATAATATTTTGTACAATAATATGAACATTTAATTATGCAGCATATACATTATTGTTATTTCTGTAATATACGTAAGGTAAAAAAATGATTTTTAGTAATTAAGATTTTTTTCTTTGATTATTTAATTCCTACTATTTTGACTCCTATTAAATCATTTTGTCAAAATAAAATAATTATGTCAGTATTTATAGTCGGTTTTTATTTATAGGATCATCTTAAATACAGTCTTAAGTTGTTACAATTCATAAACCAATCGGAGCCGTACTAATAAATAAATTAATGGGCTTTCTACAATAAGCCACTACCTAATAACGTAAGAAATTGACCGATTACAATCGAATGTGAGAAGAAGAATTGATTATGATTGATTAATTTCTTATGATTAAAGCTTAGATAACTGCTTATTGTAGAAAATCCATACAAGATATCATTTACTTAAGACGGTTTTCAAATAAGAATTATGAACATAGCCTATATGTATTTTATTCTTTCACAACATTGTATCTACAGATCTGTTATTATAATATTTCCTTTTCCTGTATTCGTCCTCTTATGAACTCCACATTCTTATTTATGATTCTCTCTGAATATCAGATATGTACATATAATATACTTCATTCGCGAAACAAATTAAGCATTTTATGGAGGAAGAATATCTCTTTCACCATGAGACAATCTTAGTTTCCCTTCAAAAAATATAAAACTTTTACTTGAATTTTTACTTCTTTTAAATAAGCACAACTGATTAGAATATGCAATTAAAATTGAGTACATTTCTTTTTGTTGCGCCTTTGATAATTACCGCGAATACGTTTTCGTGACGTATATCATTAATAATTGATATAATAAATTATAATTGCGACGATCTATAGGAAAGTTACAACAATGTGCAGCGAGTGACATTTTTGCATCAATTGCACGATGAAACAATAAATTGAGCCAATAATAATAGAATTACAGTTATCTATAGATACAATATTACATTCCTCTCTAAATCGCGATATGCTTATCTTTCGTATTTTCCGAGAGTACCGTAGTCCTCAGAACATAGGCAACATGTTATTTATATTGCGGATGTGAATGAGTTCTCTCTTCTTCTCGCAAAATTCAGTTGAAGAATGTCCTATTCGACAATTCGCTATTCGCTCGCCGATGTTGCGAAATGCAATGGCAAAAACGGAGTGAGAACCTGGATCGTTATCCATGACAACATTTACGATGTAACGGATTATATGCAACAGGTACATATATTATAAAATTGTATATTACAAATTGTATATTTTTTCCTAAATGCAATTACATTTTTTTTACATTTATTAAATTCTTTCAATGTTCTATATAAAAAAGCTTTAAAATAAGATTAAAAAATAAATATTTTACATAATATTTTATATTTTATATAAAAATATTAAAATATAAGATATGAGACATTTTATGAATGATTAATTTCTTTATTATTTTATTTTAATGCCTTTATAAGCAAAAAAAATTGAATTATGTAAAAAAAACTTAAAAATTTTAACTAAAAAGAAAATATCAATAACATTGATATCAAAATTGTATAAAGAAAAAATATATGAGCGGGTGTCATTTTATATTTGACAATCAAATATTTGGAAATCGTGGAGGTTTAGAGAAAAATATTTCAGACACATAAAAATTGTAGGTTTTTGAGGGGGAAAGAAAATAGTGACCTTGGTTGATCTTAAGATGTTCTTAAGATCAAATTCCTCAAAGGAATATAAATTATAATATAAATTATAATATAAATTACATAAAATTTTTTAATGTAATCCTCTATAGAAATATTTTTATTGCATATTTTAGTAGCTTATTTCAAGAGCTTTCCAAAACTCTGTAATAAGTAGGCCAACTACATTGTTTTCTCTGTGTATAAAATTTCAAAATCTGGTCGAAATGTTTGATCTCATCCTCTGTACATAAAAATAACTTAATAAATTAGAATATATTAGACTTAAATTAAGTATAGGGAGAAATATTATTTACAGCATCCTGGTGGTCCAGAACTAATCGATGAATATGCAGGAAAAGACGCGACTAGTGAATTTGATGAATTTGGACATTCTTCAGATGCGACAAAAATGCTCAAAAAATATTTGATCGGTGAACTTGAAGATGTAAGCATTCATTAATTTTATGTCATGATCATAATTTAGCAAATTGGAATTCTCATAAGTAATATCCACGATTTTATAATTTTCCATGTTATTAGATCAACTAGATAAAAACATTTGATTGTCTTTGTCTCATGTCTGACCATCTAATAACATATGGCAGAGAAATCGTAGACATTACTTATAGGATTTAGTAACAGCTAACTCACGATCATTATCGCTCTCAGACTCTCTCTTTCTGGTATATCAAATTTTTCATGTTATGGTATACACTGTCGAATATATTGTTCTCTCTCTCTAAAGTTTGAGTACTCTGTGAAGAACGAAAAAATAATCTGCTGTATGTGTATTATTAAATATTTGAGAAACGCTTGTGCAATCAATTGTTAATACTTGTAATAAGTTGATGCTTGATTTATATCAATTATCAATGTAACAATATGAACGTGTAATCATTTCAAAGTGGGTTTCCATGCAGAACAACGAGTCATTATGATATTAAAATGATGTCATAATGACTTCAAAATGATCATTAAAAGTCATTTTTCAATCATTTCCGATTCATTTTAATGTTATTTTATCATTATCGTAATTTATTGTTCTGCTTGAATTTGGATTGGATTAAGATAGGAATCATTTCGAATTTTTCCGCTGTTCAGCCGATAAGGGAATTGCGAAAAAGTTATTTATTTTCACTATATAAAGATTAGCAAAAATCTTGGGTTTACAATGTAGAATAAAAGAGTGATTGCGGAGGGATATCCGGGAGCAATGAGTCTAGGAATGGTCCTTATTATTATAGAAAATGTTTGTACAATAACATTTGGGTTTCTTCCACCATGGATCATATTATCTCATATGATATGCTGAATGTGACATATACCACAGTATATGATATATGACATTACAGGAAGATAAAAGAGTTAACAGAATGAAGAAGCGCGCTGCTAACGGAATAAAAATGAAAGGAGAGGATAAGCAAAAACGAAGGTATTCAATCAGTAATATTTATACTATTAATCATAATGCGAAAAAATGTTTATATTGTTTAATTTCATTAAATACCATAATGGCACAAAAAACTTTATCTTTCCAAAAAACAATTCTTCCATAAGAGGAAAGAAGTATACAATCTTATACATACATGTAGTAATGTAAATTTTTTAACGCAGAAGAAATTAATTTAGTAATAATATACAATGCGAGTTAATAGATAAAACACAAGCACTTATTATTATTAATTTTGCTATTTTCATATTTTAGGCCTTTCTTAAGATTGATCTGCGGCAAATGTACATGTTAAAGAATGCGTTGTAAATATCAATTGCATACATTATTTTAAATATATAATTATATTTATCACATGTCATTTATATTACATTCGCTATCTAAATACAGCATCGTTTATGACGTGTATATTGTATTATTGATAAGAATCATCAAAATTAAAAACCGTCTTATCGCTTACGTGACATTGCGGGCATATAAGAATGAACAAGGAAAACCGATAGAGCTAATTATATTCATCAATACGAGTCATCTACTTATCGTATT
The DNA here is from genome assembly GCF_001594045.1 of Atta colombica. Taxonomy (NCBI): domain Eukaryota; kingdom Metazoa; phylum Arthropoda; class Insecta; order Hymenoptera; family Formicidae; genus Atta; species Atta colombica. Next base: position 982,189 of record NW_017259361.1, read on the forward strand.
CATGAACACTGTATAGTCAATTTTTTACTTAACGAAATTTCCATTATAAATAATCTAATCTTATTGAGAAGTTTTGAGAATTATTATTACTATTACTTTTTTAATTAAATTGACAATTATTACTTATTACTTTTTAAATTAAAATTGACAAAATTTAATTAAATTAAACTTATTTAACAAAATTAAATATTAAATCTCATCCGACCGTATATGTAAGAACACAACCAATAGAAATAAATATCTTTAACGATAACTAGCTGGATTTTAAGTGCTTGTATTATTCTGTGTGAATTATATGTAGTCCTTTAAACTGCGCGCTGAAATGATTTTTCGATCTTAAAACGCGAACTCTATCGCAATATCACAAGTTAAATTAATATTAGCAATTTAACAATTTGATTTTTTTTCGCATCTTAGTAATGATCTTAATAATGCTGAATGACGTTAAAATCTGTAAATTTTACGTAACACAATTAGCGCTTAATGCTTATTAATGTGAGCACATCATTAATAGTTAAAAATAAATACCGAGTTCTATAAAAGAAGATATATTTAATAAATTATATATTTAAATATTTATATATTTAAATAAAAAAAATATATAAATAATTTTAAATAGATATTTACTTAATTAATAAGATAAACGATGCTTTCTAACAGAAGACACAGACGACACAATGTAACATAGTGAATCACAGTAAGTTTGTTGTTTGTCAATGTTAAACAAAGATGAAATGATCACTGCGTTACACTGTGTCTCTGGAAGCACCAAAATATTCAATTAAATCCAACCTCCTATTACTCGACCGGTCGCTTTTGACTTTCCTTGCAATTTTGTAGTTTGAACTGGTATTTCAAATTTCTTTTCTGTTATATCAGATTCAACATATTTTTTCGTATCAATTTCCTTATCTACTTCCCTGGTCTTCTGTCCAGTGTTATCACTATTATTTTCCTTTATATTTTTCGACTGTTGACGCTTATCATTTTCCGTCTCTTTTTCCTTTTGCTCATTTAATGTTTCTCTTTCGCTCTTTACTTCATTTTTTCGCTGTTGTTCTTGGACATTTTTCTCTTCTTCCTTTTGCTCATCTAATGTTTCTCTTTCGCTTATTACTTCATTTTCTTCTCGCTGTTGCTCTTGGACATTTTCTGTTTCTTCGACTTTTTTCTCTTGATTGAACGTAGCAGATGATATCGATTGCTTGCTTATTTCTTCTTCTACAAAATCCTCGGGTATAGGTGATGGTGATTTAACTTCAGCTTTAACAATGAGTCCTGCTTGTTTGTTCACACTACTGTTTGTAGACTTTAATAGACTTTTCTTAAATGTTTCAATGGCCGGTCGTGGAACCACATTTGTAGAAGTTTCCATTATCAAAACTTTACTGTTTTTTCGAGGAGCCTCCTCAGTTTCATTATCATTTGTTTCTGCGAATGAATAGTATTTAAATAAAAAATTATAAAATTATAAGGTTCTTAATCGATCTGAGAGAAAGTATTGAAAGGATTCAAGATTAAAAAAGTCTCATGCAATTATTTCAAAGTTAAATAGGAATTGTAAGGAAGTACATATCAATTTGTTAAATTTTTGATGAGAAAGTTAATTTAAACTTGACAAAAAATTCATATATCGATAAGAGATTGATGTATACTATATGGAATTTATTTCGACTCTGTTAATCGTCTCTGTTAATGAAATTGAAATTGGAAATCAAAAAGTATTAGATAATATAAATGCTAAAGAATTTAAACATAAATGTACTACCACCGTTGAGCTGCTCATCCGGTTTGTTCTTGCTTAGCATAAACTTGGCATAGGCTATTCTAGTAATTGGAGTGAAGTCCGAGAGATTCGGATTATAGTCGAGCAGCCGTTTCGGATCCATGGATGCTAGATCAGAATCCGGCTGGTGTCGCAATTGGCGACGTAAACTACGTCGGGTTTGACGTTGCATCGCTTCATTTGTACTTCCGATAGGATCCATGGCGATGGTGCTTTGCCTTACTACGGCATTCCAGTCCTTTTTATCGACTCCGCTCCCTTTCCGTCCAATCGCCCTTGCAATTTGACTGAACACGTCTTTTGGCTCTTTTTCGCTTTGAATAACTGCTTGCACGATGCCCTCCACAATACCTATCTGGAAATCTTTCTGGAGTCGGCGTTCCATCACTTTGCCTTTTTTTCCGGGTACTTTAAAAGTATAAAAAATTATATTTTATAAGTATACTTGCTTTTAAAATAGTATCTGCAATAATCTGTACATTTTGGATCGATTTCGTAGACGCCTACTGTCTAAACATTACTGTTTACCGAATTGATCTGGAGATCTACTCTCTAAATCTTTTGGAATAAAAATTGAGCTAATCTTGAAAAAAAGAGTGAAAATTTTGAACATGAATGGCAGATTTTCATTCTTTTTTTAAAATAAAATTTCACTCTTTTGAAATGAGATTCCAAAGGAATTATGGAATTTTACTCTTTTTTTGGAGTGAATTTGAGTGAACTTTCATTCCAAAAGAGTGAAATCTTATTTTTAGACGAGTTTAAAGAGTGAATTCAGCGCTTCCGAAAATCGATGAGTAAATTCGAGCGAATTCGACGCGAATGAAGCGAAACAAATAAACGATAAGATAATAGGTGATAGGGATAAAATAATAGAAAATGATCTTCCTGATTTTCCACGAGGTAAAATATACGTTTATGATCGATTATTATATAAATAATAGATTTATTACATGTAAATATACTGACTATTTGTTTCTTCTTTGTCGAGCATTGGTGTGCACATTCCATTTTTCCTGAGGATATCGATCAGATCATATCGAAAACTCGAAATGTCCTGGCGAATTTCCCTGACATCATCCTCCGTAATACCAAACTCATCTCGTTTCCTTTGTTCAGCCGTCACATAACGACGTATAAGTAGACGCACTACAGTGTCATGTCTAATCATAGCTTTCTCCCGAGACTTTTTCTGAAATAAAATAATAACATAATTTTGTTTTGAATAACTGTTATCAATAACTGTTATCAATAATAAAATCGAGTAACTTTGATATTAATGAAAAAGGAATTGTCTGATACATATATCTTCTCGCATTCTTTCAGCGTGAATACAATTAAACGTAAAGAACGTAAAGACTTTCGAAATTGTCAATAAAATTGTCAATCTCTTATTCTTCTATATATTATTTGAAACAAAAAGTTTAAAATGCAATCCATTTAAAATTAACTGAAAAATACAATTTTGTTATTTTGTAATAGGATATAATTCGTTAAAAGTTTCTTATTCATAATCGTTAAATATAAAATTATACGCACAAAAATGAATTGTAGTTTCAAATGATTTCGTAAATTTTTTTGAAAATTGAGCAAATGGAATTAATAAAAAGAACATTCTATTTCGAAACTTTTACTTTAATAGATAAAAATTGTTTACTATAAAAGATTTTGTGGAATGATTGCTGCCTCCACATTTGAATAGTTTTCGGAAAATTTTATTTGTTGGAATCATATTAAATGGCGGTGGTACAGTATCTCCATCCTCGAAATAACTCATCCATAAATGACTCCTGGCAAATTTCCATTCTGTATCAGATCTTTCCTAAAAATATACAATTGATGTGAGATTAAATGTCAATTTTAACAAAGAATATTGTGTAAAAATTAAATAATTATAAAAATTACTATAAAAAATTACTATAAAAATTTATAATATAAAAATTAATTAAAGAAAGACAGGAGATTTGTATGTTCAAATTAAATATAAGTATAAAAAATTTAAAATGAAAATCTATTTAAATAACTTGAAAGGAATATACCCTCATTGAGAGAAATTTATTTTTTTCTGAAATAAATTCGCAAATTTCTTCTTCAATTTGTCTATACAGACATCTCTTGACCTTCCTTGAATAATTTTATATATATTTATTGACAAGATATCTTAAAAATATTGACTGATTCTACCGAAATGATTTGATAAGAATTAGACATCATAGCAATCAGCATATTCAATAGCACAATGATGTTTATCACGGAATAAGATCCAAACATGAGGAGCGCCCAAAATCGTGTAAAGCTCTTAATGCCTGTCAAGTCGAACGACATTAAATCAATCATGCCGAAACTTGCCCAAAAGAGAGATTGTGATGCCTCAAACAAGCTGAAAGCAGAAATCAAATTAAATCTCGTCAGAAATCTCTATGAATATTTTCAGCCTTCGTACTTAGTAAATCTTCTCCATATAGAGCAAGCTTTCTCTTGATTATCGAAATCTGGCAGTTCGTCGGATACGTGATAGCATTTCCTTTTTTCTAAGTCAGCATAATACCACATCAACTGATTCATGCCTAAAATAAAACATAAATTTAAGGCAACGTCCTACATTTTTCTCATTTTGCGATCGCACTGAACCAAGAGATTACCTGTATTGTCTGAGAAGTAAAAGTGGGATGATTTTTTGATCAGTACAAGGCTTATGAATAACGAAACTTCGGTGAATGACTGAATCGGGAAGATGCGTTACTTACCGCACCCAAAGGCAAATAGCACAAGAGTGTAGATGAAAAAGAACTTGATAATATCTATTATCATCCTCCCGAGGGAAATCTGGAGCGGTCCAAGATGAGGATTCACGCTGAATATATGGACAAGTTTTAGAAAGCTGAAATACATCCACGCATATGATGTGTGAATATTAATCAATAAGAAACATTTTCCAAACGCGTGCGCGTTCACAGAAATTACCTAAATATCATTCCGGCTGCGAATGCTCCTTCTGAAAGCAGCATTGGATCGAATGCGTGCCATTTATCTCTTGGGTACCAAGGATCTAAACCATCCCAATATTCTCTCTATATAATTGGAAGATTTGTGTTAAATTTAACATTTTTCACAAAAAATACTCTTATATATTCAAATTATTTTACAATCAATTGTGTGTCTTTATGGTAATTATTTCAATTCAATTAATTTTAGAATGCAAATATATGCAAACCTATACTTATACCTGTACTATCCACCAAGCCGTAATACGCATACTTATCCAGATTACGTAAAATGTATTTTGAATGAAATCCACAATATTCCACAAATCTGACATATATTCAATTAACCCATCTGTCCATAAAGCCTTAATCTCACCTATGATTAAACCTACAAATGCATTTGATTAAAAATGAAAAGAAATAAATTGCCAAGATAATTTATAACGTCATTTTTCGGCAAACTATAAATCATTTTTATTAAGATAAAATTAATTGTTTATGTAAAAATTTCTATATATTTATTTAAATTTAAATAAAATTAAATTTTTATATACAAAGTATTTCCTAACTTATATATTTTTCTCAAAAATTTTAGTAAATGAGATTTAGATTGGCAAAGATTCCGCACTAATTGTAATTGTTGGAAAATTTGGATCCCGGTAAAATGAATTCGTTTTCTGTAGCTTATAACAGAGCCTTCTAACTCGAGCACGGTGTTTTATGTTATGAAATACTTCTTCTTTTTTCCTTCGATTAGATTTTTGATCTACAGAGATACAATATGATCTGTTTCTTAGGTTCAGAAATCTAATGGGGGGGGGGGGGGGGAGGGAAGCAAGAGGGATTTCATAATGTAAAAGGCACAAAGTTGGAAGGTTCTGACTTATAATATGATAAACAAAAGATAAAATACAATTTGACTCAATAATGGATAGTTCTTCTTGAGTTTTAGTATATCAAAAAAAGTTAAAACTACTCTGTTTTATACCTTTCATACATAAAATGATAATCTTTCTTTCATAACTTTTGAAAAAAGTTGTAGTATTATATGATTTATTTTATAAATATGTATTCTATTCTTTTATAAAATGTTATCTTATGCTCCATTTTAACCTAAATCGAAACTACATTTATTGCTTGGTAAACACTATCGCGCTATTAGTTGTACGAACAGCATTGGTAGCGTTTGCATTTATAGCGTTTTCAAACGCACTCATAGTGTTATTTTTAGAACGTTGTTTCATATTCGAGAGTTATAAAAATACGTTCAATTTGCAACACCGGCCTCTGTGCATGTACCTGCGAGATAGAGTTTGTTTAACCATGACACTCCTTTGTTTCCATATTCACTCCTTTGTTTATTTTTTCTCTCTCCAAATCTAAATAAATCTTCGAAGTTTTGACGTAACATTTGAATTGCATACTGAATATTTATTTGTATTACCTATCGTCATGTTATTAGCCTATATTCGGATTATCGCATTTTGTTACATTTTTTAGAACCCCATATATTCCTAAATAATTTTTAATATCAGGATTTAGTTACTTATTACATAGATGACCACGCCTGTTTCAACAAAACCCGGGATGCAGCCACGTTCCCGTTTTTTCCAGTTAGCAAGTATTTCTCGCATCCACTCGTTTCCAAATAATTCGATTAGTAAGTATTCAATTCTTTGCGATGCCATACCGAGTAGCACTTAAAAAATAAATATTTGAAAATCATTTCAATACAAATTAATACACGCAAAATAAATAAGAATATATCATACTTAAAAAAAAAGCATATGATGCAGAATGACATATAAATTTGACGAACGGTTTCTTCATAAATGATCCCATTTGCGAAGAAGGGGCTATCATATAAATAATACTGTAAACCGGAAACATTGCTCCAAGTTTGACAACTTCCATCAACTGTGCTATTCTATTTTTCCTTCTGAATCCCGGAAGACCGTCATACCAAATAGCAGCTAATAATTGTTGCACATTTGGATGAGAGACGAACTTCAACAAAAATATATTATATAATATATTATAATATATTATAAACAACGAGGAATGCTCGTGTCCTGCTAGGCTATTTGTCTTATATTATTAAAAAATATTTCAAAAAGATAAATATAGTAGGCTAATGAGAGTCAGCAACGATAAACGGCGCAATTATTTAATGAACAATCAATAATCAGATGTTAGATTGTCTTCTTTATTTTCGTTTCAACTCCCTTTAGAATCCTCTTCAGCAAGAATGATATTATACAAGTATAATTAGCTCACATAATGTTTAAGTCACTCGCAAATTGACAAAGATGCAGCGTTAATCTGACATTTTTTAAAAACCAAATCATATTAAAGTAATATATGCGTAAATAATTTATAATTTTATAATTTAAATGACTTATCATCACGGAACATGAATTATACTGAACAACAAAGCTTCAGTGCAATGCTTCATGTTCCGTGATGGTAAGTTATTTAAATTATTTACGCATATATTACTCTAATAAGATTTGTTTTTTAAAAAAATGTCAGATTAACGCTGCATCTTTGTCAATTTCCGAGTGACTTAAACATTATGGACATGTGAGCTAATTATACTTGTATCATTCTTACTGAAGAGGAGTCGAAACGTTCAAAATAAAGAAGACATCAATCTAACATCTGATTATTGATTGTTCACTAAATAATTGCGTCGTTTATCGTTGCTGACTCTCATTAGCCTATTATATTTATCTTTTTGTATTGTTTAAGATTCGAGAGTCCTAATATAATTATTATTATTGTTAAAATATTGTATAATTCTATTGCTAAATCGCATCATAAAAAAATTACTCCCCTACATACGCATGCACGCACACACACATACACACACGCACCATCCACACAAACACACACACACACACACACACACACACACACATCATACATATCGTATATACGTATATTCACTAATCTATAAAAGTTTCTAAAGTTATAAATGAAGATATACATATACACACATATATATAT